>NC_092865.1:41094851-41112110 GCF_032062135.1 Pyxicephalus adspersus | reverse complement strand
GCATAGAGTGATCAGAAGGGGACAATCAATGGCATAGAGTGATCAGAAGGGGAATATGAACGGCACATGAGTGATCAGAAGGGGACAATCAATGGCATAGAGTGATCAGAAGGGGAATATGAACGGCACATGAGTGATCAGAAGGGGACAATCAATGGAACATGAGTGATCAGAAGGGGAATATGAACGGCACATGAGTGATCAGAAGGGGACAATCAATGGAACATGAGTGATCATGAGTGACTTATTGTAACAACAATAAATGTGTACTGTAGTCTTCTTCATGGAAAAAAAAGACATCCCCTGAAAATAAGACCTAGGGCATATTTTGGCATTTCAAAAAATATAAGACAGTGCCTTATAATCGGGGAAACAGGGTACCAACGAGAAGACACGCGCTGCTGCCAGAGGAGAGGAGACAGACGCTGCATGCACCCAGCGAGGAGAAGAGACACACGCAGGATCGGGTATCGGGTGAGTATATTATTTTAATTATTTTATAACACATTTGTCGTATAGGACGCACTAACTTTTCCCCCCTAGTTTTAGGGAAGAAAAAGTGTGTCTTATACGGCAAAAAATACGGTAAGTCTACTCGGTGTAGACTTAGATAATAGACTTAGACAAGTAAAAATCTTGTGTATATGGATTTGAAGTCTGCAGAAATGTGTTTTCTCTAGCTACACAGCTCTTTGTACATACTGTCAACCCTAGGGTCCATATTCTGTTCTTTGCTTGGTGGGTGTCAAGCACTTTCACTACACCATTACAGATTTTGCCCTCTAGCTCTGTTATCACTTTATCTTTTCATATAGCCTCCTTTACACATTCATCTGTAACAAATAACTTATAAAAAAATGAAATCATTAGCCTTGAATGCTCACTAATTATTTTATTTCCTACACTAGTTAATGTTTAATGTTTCTAAAGGATGTATGCAGCAGTGTAAATCTAAATATTGTAAGTGTTCTGAGATATCTATGTATGAATGATATAAATATATACCCCTGTGAAGCAATTGGACATTACCTCAAGCATTCCCTTGTGGGAATCTTCCAGGTCCCTGTGTTTTCATGGTAGTAATTGATTCGCACCAGGGAATGTTTGAGGGATTGTCATTTTTCCCTGTTTTATAAACCTTATATTAGCGATACAAGTGTACTTTCTGGTGAAAAATGTACAATATATAAAAGATCTTGTTTTAGGAACAGAATATATTAGTGTAAACATGTTAGCTACCACAAGTAGTCTCCTGGAATTCGAAAAATTATCCACTGGAGCAAATCACACCTAAAACTTGTTGTGTATAAATTAGATCTGTTGTGTGGATAAATAACCACTGCCCTATATATATTAATTATGGGGTCTGAATTATCCAGGTAGTAATTGATTCCACATTAGGTGATTTACAAATATTAACCTATGGATAATACTGGTATGTTATTATAATAATGGTATCGTATCCTAATGCCGAGGTCAAAGGAGCTGTCTTAGATAAGAAAAAAAAAATAGTTGTGGAAGCTTGTTAGTCCTTCCCAATTATTTACAACAAGTGTTGTTGATTTGAAATTACTGCTGTTGTGTACCTCAGCTTGGCAAATTTAGGCATATTCAAAAACCCTAACATGTTTTGTGGGTCTGCAGGTAATTAGCAACAGTTGGTGTCAAAGTGCAAGTGGATGGTAAGAAATTATTCAAAATGCCTACAAGAAATTATTTCTGGATTGCCAACCAATGGCATCTTGGGTGTACGTACCTAATGGGTGTACTTACTTTTCCACAGTATGCCATTACATCTTTTGATATTTGTTGAATAAATGTATAAATTCACTTTTGTTCACGTATATACTCTTTTTATGTAGACACTGTTTAAAGGAAGATGTAATGTTTGCCCTTTATAAATAATGAAAAATCCATTTCTTTTCTGTTAGGGGGATGTTTTCTTTCATTTGATCCCCCCCCCCCCCCCCCCTCAATGTTCTTCGAAGTTGTTCATGTCACTTTTATTTATTCACATTTGCTTTAGTTTGGTTTCCTTTGATGTTTTACAGTTACAGAACATATTTTGTTGGATCTGGTGCTCATTGTTTTATGATGTGGCATTTTTTATTCTGTTTGATAATTTGTTCCATTTGCAGAACCTACATTTCTGTTTATCTTTGCTCTGAGCCAGAAGAATGGAAAAGCCATCAAAAATTTCTCAGTACAACCTTAAAATAACTGGCACCAAAGTAACAATCTTGTGCCAGTCCAATGAACGTACAAGGATGTGTTGTTTTACTTAAATATGGAGTAAAAGTACATTCATATTTTTATGTATGCTTCTTTCCCAAGTTCAGCGTGGAGAGATTTGGTGTTAGTAAATTTAAAACAGACATTGAAGTAATGCTTTTGTGAAAGTTGGCTAAAAAACATGTTCTTTTTATGATTATTTTTAAAGTATATCCAAAGTAAAAAACATTTTTTTTGGTTGGGGGGAAAGGATTAAGATACCTGTCAACTTTTAATTCTTTGTGATGATGAGAGTAATTTCCAATGACCTGATAAAATGGACATGGACTCTAATCTTCCTTTACACTATCTAAAAAAACAGAATTTGTGTTGTCTTTCCTTTTGTTTTATTTTATTGAAATATCTGCTAATTAGCAAAATAGAAGCAAAAAACTCTTTAAAAGTGGTTTGGTTCATATTTCTTTTTTGATGGGGAGAAGTAGCTTTGTTGTGCTGTCTCTTTAGGTATTTTTCATGTATTAAATGTTTATTTGATAAACCAATATCACCTATTGTACATAGTGAAACAAATAAACCTGTTTCAAAATGTCTAAACCTAAAAATAAAATAGAACTTTTGCCTTCGTATAGTATCATTATATTGTACAATATTGGTAAACGCAATAATCAAATCAAAATTTTTTTTTTTTTAACAGATAAGTGTTATACGGAGGCAACAAAGAATGATAAAAAATCGTGAATCTGCCTTCCAGTCTAGAAGGAAAAAAAAGGAATACATGCAAGGCTTGGAACTGCGCCTGAGGGCAGCTTTGTCTGAAAATGAGAGGCTCAAGAAAGAAAATGGTTCTTTGCAAAAACTTCTGGAAGAAGTTGTGTCTGAGGTGATAAATAGAATTAGGATCAACATTAAATTTTATTATCCGATGTGCAGCATGAATTTACTAAAGCTTTCTATAAAAGTGGAGGATGAAGGGAGTACTTTAAGTGTATCTACTTTCCAAACAGCCATGCAATAGCTTTTCATTCACAGCCCTATGTCATATGTCCTTCTGATGGGAGAGTTCAGCCGCTCCTCCCTTGCTAGTATGCTACACTGTCACTTTAGCTAATGGCAGCCTCAAAACATCTGGGTTGGTTGGGTCCAGTGTCATCCAGCCATTCCCCTAATACTCAGTGCATTGCGGGAATGTTCTCTTTGCCATAGTGTTGACATCACAAATAGGCTCTGAATGTGGTGGCCTCTATACTAATGCTGCTTATCCTAAGGAAAAAATCAAATGACGTGCCTTTAATCTGATCTGCATACCAGTCTTGTTAATCCTGTGTTGTGGCGCTAGCATTGAAATGTGCCAAAATTCCAGGGGATTTAAGTCTCCTGATCACTGACTATTAACCTCCTTAACAAAGCACTGAACAACTTTACTCCTTGTCTTGTGGCCACAAGTGCTAGTTTAAAGCAGACCCAGTGATTATGTTACGGAACATGTAAACTCCCAATAAGGAGGTGCATACTAAGGGATGTTTTCTGCTGTAATGTCAGGCAATAAAGAGGGTTATCTTATTTGTCTGAAGTTTTGTCTATATAATAATTGTTGTTGGGTAACTTTATCCCATAAAGCAATGAGCCAAAAAAACATTGTATTGTCTCTTAAAAAAGTGTATATATTTGTATGTATTTGTATGTGTGTGTATATGTGTGTGTGTATATGTATATATATATATATATATATATTTTTTTTTTATTTTTTTATTTATTTTTTTAATACTAGCATTAAGTAACCTTGTTAACAATGATGTTTTATGTATTGTTCTGCAGAATCAGAAACTTAAAGTTACTGCTCCGAAGAGGAGAGCGGTCTGCCTTATGATGGTGGCTGTATTTTTAATGCTGAATTTTAACCCACTTAGGTAACATACTATTTTTTTTTATGTCTTTTCAAATGTATGTGTGGCTGCACTCTACTACAGAGATACCAACCTGGGTGCAGTCCTGGATTCATACAATTGTTTTACAAGTTTTAGTTGATGTATTTTCCAATGCACTGGAATTCAGATTATTGTTTTTCTAATGTAAAAGTATCCATATTTTCTAATTTTATACTTTGTTTTTTTTCTCCAATAGCATTTTAGAATCCACTTCAGGGGAATTTGATATAGAAGTCAGGACTGTTAACCATAATAGACACCTTCTTGAGTTTTCACCTGGTGAAGCAGACACACAAAACAAAGATACCCCACAAAATGATTTCAGGTAATTGTACAAGTCCTAAAATCTTGATAAATTTAATTTATAACCTAAGTGTTGTATTTTATGGGTTGCCTTGCATATCAAAATTATGCAGAAGTAATATCACTAGGCTTGAGTGGTAGGAAAAACATAAAAATTATATCTAGTTAGAACTAAAGTTACACTTTTAAAAATACACAATCAGGCAGGTCATTATTGCAGAAAGGGGCAGGCAATGTCCCTTCTGCAATACCCTTTCCTATGCTCTAGGTATCTGGCAAAAAAGCTGAGCTGTGCATGTGCAGCGTCAGTTTTGGTTGTCAGGATATCTGGCGATCAAAGCTTCCCCTGCACGTCCAGGGATTGAATAGGTTGTACAGGAGTTACAACATCCCTGCCTGGCCAATCAAGTTGTCCAAAGATCCTCAACGGGAAGAACATGGTGGCGCCCTGCGAGGGAACAGGGACAGGTGAGCAACGGGGATTTGTTTCCTCACTAATGTTTTTAGGAGGCATGTGGAGTTACCTACATCCTGTGGCTGAGTAAATGCAGAAAAGGCTTAGTTTGATGCTTTTTAGACATTTGGTCAGTTACCGGACATGTAAATCTATGTCTTTGATTTTAAAGGATGAGGGTGACCTCTCTAATTTTATACGTAATATTAGGACAGTTATTTGATTTTTTTTTCTACATAATTGGAAAGTTTATACGGTCGGTTTATATGCTGCCAAATTTTCTATATAGCTTGGAGCCAAGATAATTGTTGCAAGGGGTGACTGAGTTAGTCACACATCTTACTTTTATCACATCATGTATACCCAATCTTGATTACTTCTTTTTATTATTATTTTTTTCCCCTGTGTAGACCTCGACATTTTATGTCTACTGAAAAAGCATTGATGATTGTGAAAGAGGAGCCATTGCTTTACATTCCTCCACCTCCTCCTTGTCAACCCCACATCAACCAAACAGAAACTCTTAGGTTAGTAAAAAAAATAATAATGTGTGCATTTGCCAATTGTCTTAATGTTTGGATAGTTGAAGCTGAAAAAGCTAGTATTTTTTTTTCCTTTTTTGGTTTGTCCTGGACTCTGTAGGGAAATGTTATTGACAAACAGAATCATTTAAAAAAAATTGGGCAGCCTCTAGGTTTGCAAAGTCTCTGTGGCAGTATTATAACCTTTTGTCTAATACCAAGCAGCCAAGTGCAACAGTTTTTGTAAACTTTTGAGTTGAATTTTTAATGCTGAAAATAAGACAAATTTTTACCTTTTTAATATTTGCATACTTAAAGTGGTCGAGGTGAGGTACGTTGTAGCATCTGAAGTAACAATTCATGACTTCACCTATAACCAGTAAATCTGCTTTGCTTGCTTTAACCTTCCCACTGCTTCTGTTTAGCTAGAAGATTTGATAAATATGTCTCCAAAGCCAGCAGCTAGCTAACAAGTGGGACAAAAGTTAGAGTGGTGTATCATAATCGGCAGACTGGTGTTTAGATCAAATGAAAGACAATATCCAGCACCTTTACAGCTAAAAACTATTTACTGAAGTTCCATCACAAATGGCTGACTGATCCCTTTGTCAAGTTATTGAAAGGACAACTCTGTCATGGCCCTAAAAACATTTATTGATTCTTGATTGACTGACAAAAGCAGACGTAACCATGATGATCAGGATCCACTGCAATGGCATTTTAAACCAGTCATACCATGGTATTTGATGATGTGACATATGGCTCCAGTATCCCCACTTATCATCCAGTGTTGTTGTACCAACCCAGAGCTCTGTTTCCCCCAGGATTTAGGGACGCAAGCAATAATTTCTGGTGAGGGCAAGGATTGACCAACAACAAAGAAATACCGAGGGTGGACAGGGCTAGAGGAAAGAACAAGGACCTGTGAAGATGTCAGGTGCTGGATGGTGAGTCTTGGTATAAAGCAAAGGGTAATACACGGAAAGGCAGATATACACGTGTATGATCCAAGCGTCCAGGAGATTTTCTGGGAGAAAAAAAAACAGGTTTGAAACACAGAAAGCCAGTCAGCCAGACAGATAATCCAAGGGACCAGCAGAAAATTTAGGCGCAAGATGTGCATCCTTTTAGTTGGCAAATGCTACACATCTAACACGGGCAAGACTGCCATATAGAGGTACAGCTCTATGCAGGATCTGACCAATCGGAAGTCAACGTGCATGGTCAAGCAGGATTAAACAGCTGAAAGGCAGGTTATTTGCAGTTCCTGTCTTTACCACCAGGTGGTGGCAAAATGTCACTACAGAGAATTCCGTTGCCATGAGGAATGCAGGCTCCTGACTTGCTCAACTGACAGAATTAAGGTTTTGCACAGGGATTGTGAGAAAACCACTGCCGGCAGCTGCTGACAATAGGCTTTTAGTTGTGGCCTCATGACCTAAGATGCAATATTTAGCAACAGTCAGCAGGTAATGTCGGCTGTTTGTTGCATTGCTTATGTGTTAAAGCAAGAAAAGCTTCTCCCTTCTTTTCTTTTGTGGCATTTTTAGAACTGTTCATTAAGCCTCTAATAGGTATCATAAAATGTTCACACGAGCCTGAAGGTTTTTCTTTTTTTATGTGAAAACTAGAACATGAACTGCAGTTCAAGCACGCTGAAAAAGAAGCTGTTTCTCTCCCCCACAAACTTGGTTTGGCATCTAATTTCAGTTGTTTCCTTGAGATCATGTCTTAGATATGTGAGAAAAGGAAATGTTTCCAAGTTGTACCACAAGATACTAAAACCAAATGGAGTTCAGGGTTCATAGCAGTGGTATCTAACTTCTATCCCATGATGCAAATGTGAGCCTTCTAATCTCCTCCTGGGGCCTAGGATTTTAAATATCCCTATTTCTGTGATCTAATTCTAAATCTAAGTCTTTCTCTCCTCCAACCATTTTTCTTCTTTTAATGAGACTACAGTATAGAAAGTGCTAGGTTCTCCCCTCCTATTGTGTGTTAATTCCCCCACCTACTAGATTGTAAGCTCTTCGGGGCAGGGTCCTTTCCTCCTGTGTCACTGTCTGTATTCATCTGTCATTTGCAACCCCTATTTAATGTACAGCGTAATATGTTGGCGCTATAAAAATCCAGTTTAATAATAATAATAATAGGAGATGCAAGATATATATTGAATGTTTCTGTTCTCACTACTGGTTTGTGGCAAGAAAAAAGTAGTCAGTTCTGTGTTTATTCAACAGGCATGTTTAAATGGCTGCAGTGTATCTACTGGTTTGCTACTGTCTCTGTTACCTCTATAGAGGTAGTGCGGAACTAAACACTACCCAAATCTAATAAATTACATTAAAATTATACACAAAACAATCCAGCAGCTCCATCTTATTCATTTCACTACCTAGTTCCTTCTACTGCGTCATAGAATATTCTAGCGTATGTGCAGAAGTAGTGGAGGAATACCCTATGTGACTGTGGGGATTGTAGAAAAACCTGAAATGGATCTAGTCCAGGATTGAAAACATGATTTTTAAGAAATCCATCCTAGGTTTGCTGGATCACCCAGGTTCCCCCATAATAGTCTTATCTACTCCAGTCTTCGAGAGCTTGAATACCTTGAGCCCAATGTGAAAAACTAGCGTGCAGAAAATCTCAACATGTGAACTGATAACATTAAATGTTAAACGTTTGGTTGTAATAAAAAGCAGTTTTCTAAAGGCCTGGAGAGTTGTCCAAACATCTATTTCTGCAGGCAACAGTAAAGAATGGTGTAGGTTCCCTGCAGGTTTAAGGCTACATTTCTTCACATAGAACTGGGGATTTGATCAGAAATATTGAATTTCAGTTCTGCAAAGTACAGGCAGATACTTATGTCCTGCAATACCATTACAAGGGAATCAGATCACTCCTAAATTCATTCTGCAAAAGATCTATAACCCCATATATAACACAAACATTATAAAATAAACTTTGTTTCTCATCTATTACGAGATCCGGTTATTTTGCTGCCCATAGGACAACTAAAAAACAAAAAAAAAACTGCTGACCGGACCAGGACAACTCTTCCTCTAACTAGCATATAGTTGGTTTTGCTGTGCAGCAGACAGCAAACATTTTTTTTGTTTCCTACATATAGTTTAACTGGTCCCGCTCTTCTAAAAATAACTTGTTAGCTCTGCTTTTGAACAGTCCACCCATGTTACTGCTAAGAACAGAATATTAAGAAACTATGCAAGAATTACCAACACTTCAATTGTTTGATTTCCGTATGGCAAGACTCAACAAATATGTACCAATACTGACTTTAAACATGTGGCTTCTTGTGGTTTACTTAGGGGATTTAGTTTGCTTTCATTGACGTCTGCTCTGCAAACACTCCTTTTGAGTAAGCCATGTTTGACAGACCTATATATTGGCATTAAGATGTGTCCACAAAGATTCTGTATCTGTTCAGGGTCGCTAAGTTATTGAGCAG
Source organism: Pyxicephalus adspersus (assembly GCF_032062135.1). NCBI lineage: Eukaryota > Metazoa > Chordata > Amphibia > Anura > Pyxicephalidae > Pyxicephalus > Pyxicephalus adspersus. The sequence continues at coordinate 41,103,206 of NC_092865.1, read as the reverse complement.
ATCATGGGTTAACTAGCTTATAGAAGTCCTACTAAAACTTTCCAAAACCTCCAGTATTACAGGCGTGACAGATTTACATTCCATAATGTTTTTTGTTTTTTTTTCTAAGAGAAATTTCATCACTATAACAAAAGTATTCAGTAGTTACTAAATGTTTTATTATTGTTTAACAGACTAAACCAAGAACTGCGAGGCTGGGTGCACAGACATGAAGCTGAGAGGACAAAGACTAGGCGGACAATCGCTACCCATAAAACTCAGGCCATGCAGGTTGGATGCTTTATGCAAATTATTACAGCTCTGGGTAATATGTTTGGGCTATATAAATACTTTTTAATAACCGTAATTGTGACATTTACCAAACAGGGATTGTATGTTTGTAAATCAATCACTATAATGTAAACACTTTTTTATTTATTTTATTCCAACTGAAGAGATGAATAACCTTCTGTTGGCCACATAAACCAACATATATTGATAGATAGATATATTTTCTTTCTAAATGAACAGAATCAAAGCAAACTCCTCCCCTCTCATAGATTTGCTGTCCACAGTGGAGCAAGAGAAAAGTGACCTTTTTTATTCAATTCTTTTGTACTGGTCCTGGAAAACAAAGCACACAATTTTCTCTGTGGGATTGTTGGTAGAAAAAGTAGAAAGTTGGTATACTGATGCCCAAAACTTGTATATATGTATGTGTGTGTATGTATGTATGTATGTATGTATGTGTATATATATATATATATATATATATATATATATTATATATTAGTATGCCCTGGGTTAAAAAAATATAATTAGGCAACTGACCTTTATTTTTTTTTCTATAGAAACGAGAGGTCAAAGATGAGGGATCACAGCTTGTAACCATGCAATACACAGATACAAGCATAAAGTAAGTTTTTTTGTTTTTCAGATCCTAAATTTTAACTTTTTCTTTACTTATATAAAATAGGGGTTATTATTTAATATCTGTCTGTATGATATTTACATACAAAACACAGTATATGTGTAGAAAATGTGGTTAAGGTAATGATGAACAACATGAGAACATCATCAGCAACATGACAGGTATAGAGTTCTAGGTTGTAAGCCACACAAATGCAATTAATACAAGTCATTTTGTGTTTTCTAAAACCAAGAATTATTTCAAATATTTTTATTGCCGTCCAGCATTGCCTCATACAATCTGTAAGCGTCCACACCTGACAGAGATTGGACAGTTTTCGTTCTTTGAAAACCGTTAAACTTTGCTGTTTTTGTTTAGTGAACTAATTATTTTTGATGAAAATTTGCTTAGCGGCTTTCTTCCTTCTTTAAAGTCAAATGTGTTTTTACAGTATAAGGAACCACATGTCAGACAATCTTGGTTTGTAAATTTACTAGCTAAGCAAATGTTTAAATCCCAGCTTTCTTTGAAAATCTTTTAGTAAATATGCAGTGTACTTTTTTTTTTATATTTGTCGAATAATGACTGTTGCTGAAAGACTTGGTGACATAATAAAGGGCTCAGTTATACTTTTCTTAGCTTTATGGAAGAAAATGATGTTTTAAAAAGAAAAAAGTCTTATTTTTTTTTGTAAAGACAGTGATGAATGTGTGTTTGTCATGTGTCTCGTTACTATGAAAATAGTAGATCGTGCAAATATTTACCATTTTGCTGGTTTTGTTTTTCTAGGAACTCAAATGAGCTTCAGGTTTATTACTCTTCACCAAGGAGTTACCAAGACTTTTTGGAAGCTATCCGCAGGAGGGGTGACACATTTTATGTCGTGTCTTTCCGCAGGGTAAATTTCAATTCAATGTGGAATGCATCTGGGATTGATCAAATATTTCACTAAAGACGTTTGTAAATAAAAATCAATGTAATGGACTCTGGTGTAACAAACAGTAATTTTCCTTACTATTATAATGTATACAAGTACGTATACAAGTACCTATACATACTTTGTACTTGCTTTTTGGATTTTAACTCAATTTGGAGTAGCATTAACAATATCAAGCTAAGATTAAAAAAAAAGTGTTAGAAGTACCTAATCTTACACTGTCAGCACACGGCAGGAAATGCTGTGTTTGAATGTTAGATCTCTTAATAATATAAGCAGCCTGAGTTTACAGAATACTAGGCTGTCACATATTATAGCTATGTGACACTTGAGATCCTGTTTTTGGGACATCTATTCAGCAACAAAATTGCTGAAAAGTGCAGAGAGAAATGTTTGCCTGTTCCCATGGTGCTACTTCTCACCAAATGAGCATGAAATAATATAGATCTTGTTATGTAAATATAAAGTATTCCTAAGCAATCTTTTACATTTATTGAAGAAATCAAAATGAAATTATTTTAGCAAAATACATTTTCTTTTAAAATGCCTTTTATTAGTAAACAGTGCCAGCCTGGGTCACAGTGGAGTGTTGGCTCAATCAAATAGGCTGCCCTAGTAGACCTCATGGAAACGCTCAGGCATGCATATACAATACAGCTGCGTTCCAAGCAGGTTTTCCTAAGCTGATAGTGTAGATGTTATTACTTAATAGTTTATGACACTGTTAGTGCAATTTGCCTTTATGCCTTTTTATTATGCAATTACATTATAGTCGGTGTGTCCCCAATGGGAAAAAAATAAAGCTTTAGCTAAATAGAAGTTCTGCCCCTTTCCTGTATATCCAAATAATAATAAAAAAATTGATTTAGAACCCCACTAAAACCAGTATATTTTTTCAGATTTACTTAAACATAATCTTTTTGCCCATTGGTACTCTTTCCCCTTTGTTAGCTTTGCATACTTTCGGGAATTCTTGCTCTTTAATTTAGTGTTCATTGCCTGCTTTTACCTGAACTCAAGACCTTTTTTTTTTTTCTAACGGTCTGTGGTCACATGTAAAAGTGTAGGTGACCATATCTTACTGGAACTGAATTTATGTTCATATAATAAACATTATTACACAATTCCAGCAATAAAACGTTAAGATAGAATTTAAAATAACATTTCATTTTGGTGAACGTTTATGCTATGTACTTATCTTTTCCAGGACCATTTGCTGTTGCCTGCCACCAACAGAAATAAGACCACAAGGCCAAAAATGTCAATAATTTTGCCATCTTTGAATGTAAATGGTATGTATTCCCTTTCCTCTTTTTTTCCTTGCTTTAAATATTATTTGCTGGAGCCCATCACTCCATAACCCTGTAGCTGCATACATCCCACAATATTTATTTTCAGCATCTAATAGATGACATAAAGTACTTTCTTGATCCACATGCACATTTTTTTTTTTAATTAAGTTGTACTTTTCTGTCGATGTTCTGAAAGAAAGGAGAAGAAAAAGAACCTTTACCAGTTACCTTTAGGTTTTTTAGGCTTATCCTAGATTTTAGCTGCAAATTATTGCAAAGTAAGTTTTGGGACAAATTATTCAAAGTAATAAGATACATGCTTTTTAAACTTCTGTATAGAAACTGATTGTATTACCTCTATGGAATTCTGGTAAAGGTGAACTGTAAGCATCCTGCTGGTTGTTGGGAAATAGTTATCCCTCTCTTTGCATGTGTGCTACTTGGGACGAAAAAAAAATAAAAAGCCTATGCATAAATTCTGCTTGAGCTAGAAAACTCTATAAACAAGTTATATGCTTAATCTACTAGCTGTATACGAAAGTATAAACTATTCCCATACAGTGATTTTCCTGACTAAACGGGACATTTTTTGTCCATGTAGTTCAGTGATTAAAAACATTCTGTATTAATAAGTAGTGTTTGCTTCTTTAGGAAATGGTAGAAAAAAAAACTTTTAAACTCTTTATTCTTTATTCTTGACCAACAAAGTAAAATTGTCCTGCAAAGCAAAAATACCTGGTTAAAGTGAGGAGGTGAGCTAGATGTTGATGAACAAGTCTTATAGTGCTATTGATTTGTTACCTTTAGGCCAAGTTTTCTTGTCTGGTGTGTTAATACACATTCTGTCTGCACATAATGTGCACTTGGCCCTTTTTTGGCAACTCCTCGCACCATAGTGTATGAATTTAAATTATTTTAACATGGTTGGCACTTGAGCACACCAGTGTAACCTAAATTCTAGTGCACTGAACCAAGGGATATGTGTTAAGCTTCATATATTTTTGCTCTACATTAAGATATTTCTGACCTCAATGTAGCTGAGCTAAAGCCATGCAGGCACATCTCCTGTGTTGAAATGCTTCCTCTGCTTTCCTATACACTGTGATTTTCGCACAATGAGCATTGGCATGTGCAGCTTTGTAAAAAGAGCCCACCTTGTTATCTGCCTGAAGGAAATCAGTCCTCTAGCCCTTCCTGTACCAGATTCACTGTCCTGGCCATCTCCTTTCATTAGGCGGAATTCAGTGGTTTCAGTCATGGATGCTTAGCAATTATTCAGCACACAGTTATACAAACTTATATTTGTATAATTTGGCAAAAGGCCAGCTAACTCTGCATTAGGGCTGATACCTTATGAAAATAATACTGTGATATCTATAGCTAACTGCCAGCCCCTTTCATCAGCCACGATCTGCTTTCATTGCACAAGGACAGTTATGTCACAGGGTCTAAAATGTGTGCAATAAAAGCAAAAAAGATTTATTTAATAGATGCTTGTTGATGAAGAGGGACATACTGTATTTCTTTGCTGTTTTCCTGTAAAAAAAACCTCACTTGTGTAAACATTTTAAAGCTGAATGAATTTTGGAAGTGATGTCAGAATCCCAGGCAGACTAAGCTTTCATTAAAATGATTCTGTAGTGTATTTCTTCAATCTTTGCCCAAGGAGGGGTAATGGGCCTGGCACAGCACAGGCCTTAATGAGTCACCCCTAGAAAACAAGTGGGGTATGACATGCAAGAAAAGGAAAAAAAAGGAAAATGCTTAAAGTACGTTTTAAAATGCTGCAAATAATAAAGTTGATAACAGGAGCTCTAAGTGGGAAGGTACAAGAAAATGCTATTAGTTTAATAAGCCAGTCCTTTTCAATAAATGGTGTTCAACATTTTAATATCACTAGCATTGAGGATGGTATTTACAATCATTAATAGCATTGCCTTGATTCTCACAATATCAGGTAAGCTGGGGATCTTTTAAGTTTTTTTCACTGTACTTTCATTTAGGTTTTACACATTGTGTCCTTCAAATCTCATTAGAAAAGTGTGTGAATCTTTGGTGAAGGTGCATGAATTGTGTTTGTCACCTTTATAAACAGTCTAATAGTGCCAACTTCCTTGATGCACTGAATGGTTTTCAGAAGATGGCTATGAGATTTCCTAAATGGGACAGTTCGGGGGAAATGTTTCACTGCTTAGCCAATTTTCCATGGAATTAAGAATGTAATTTTTTCAGGATCATAGGAGAAGTACTTACAATCTATGATTTAGCGTGGCTTCTGCTGATCTCTAGTAGACTGAAAGGGCCACTACTGTTGCCTTGCAAATTCTGGTGCAGTTACTAATCTGTATCTACTTTATATCCATCTGTATAACACAATCTGTGTGTAGAACATATCTTAATATTGTCTTGGTTTTGTAAAGCCACAAATATCTCTTTTATAAATAAAGGTTCCAGTGGTGTTTCTAGCCAGACACCATTAATATGTTTAGTGTTCATGATACCTTTGCATATCTATCAAATATGCGATCCTCTTATACCTTGTTATACATGACAAGCTATGTGTGCTTCACATCAATCTTCTGTCACCACCTTAGTCATATCTGTTAGGCAAGAGGTCAGTATGAATACTGAAGTTATAATATTGGTGACATAGCCTCCTGCTTCTTACAAAAATATATTTGACCTTAACCTTTCTTGTTTTCCCCCTGATTAGGGGGTGATATCATGCTTCCTACTTAGGAATTTGGTCACTTCTGAAGATCCTCAGAAAGCAGCATATGTCTTTGATTAACTTCCAGTGCTTTGCCTGAATGAAACATGTGGTCTGTTTTTTTTGACCTTGGTGTTTTATTATAGGCACTGACTCCTTTCCTTTACTTATACAGGTGGTAAACATGTAAAGGTATGCCATTAGGCTTTCTTTATGATTCCCTAACCATGTTGCTGGTTTACTTCCTGCCTGATTTTTTTTACGCAGTATGTTTCTTTATAATTTTCTAATTTTAGTAACAATTCTGTCAGTTTTAAAACCGTAGTACATCTTTTCTTGTGCGTGCATGTATAGCATTAGTTTTGTCCGGGTTTGGTTATATTAGTTGTTCTTGCACCGCATACAAATTTTTGAAACTATATACTGTAGTATGCACTTGTTTGCTATTTTATTATGTACACCTAGTACTGGTTTGCACACAGTTTTGCCTTCAGAGCTGCTGTAATTCTGCATGGCACAATTTAACAAGGTGTTGGAAACATTGCCCCTCATTGGCATTAAATCATTACACAGCTACCACAGGCTTGTCAGCTGCACATCAATGATGTGACTCTCCAATTCCGCCACATCCCAAAATACTCTGTTGAATTTAGGTATGCTGACTGTTGAACCATGAACGCATTGTAATGTTTAAGAAACCATTTGGAGATAATTTTAGCTTTCTGACATGGTGTAATATCTTGCTTGGAAGTAGCCAAGTCTTCTCCCTGGCCCCTTTTAGCCGGGTGTACCACCCAGCATTTTTCGCTGACCACCCGGCTGTTTTTGGGTGGTTACTGAAGTGTTGGGTCGAAATACAGGGGCTGCCACCCACCTACAATTTTATTACCACCTGGCTAAAAACATAACCTGGGTTGAACACTGTAGCCATTAGCAGATGGATACACTGTGGTCATAAAGGAATTGGCTTGTTCAGCTGGGTGATCCAGCAAACTGGGAATGTTTTTTCTTTAAAGTAATTTGCTATTTGTTAGCAAATAATTTCAATCCTGGACCAGATCCATTCCAGGTTTGCTGGATCAACCAGCTTCACTAATGAAATTGCATTTTCTACAGCCTTGGAGAGCTATAATAAATAAAGGCCACTGACTCAGTTTGGAATCCACATTACAGCCAGGTAATTGGCATTTTTAAAGCGTTCTGCAACAGCAGCCTACATACTTAATCAGTTCTAGAATACTCTTTGTTGAGTAGTTTGCTTTAAAATACAAAAATATTCCTGTGTTGAATTTAAATTTAAACACCGCATAAAACAAATTTTTTTCTCTTCCCTTTTTCTTTCCCATAATCTGTGTCTCCTGTTAGGGAGTTATCGCCTTCCTGTCCCAGTGACAGTTGGGAAACAGCCAACCTTTGTGGTTCGAACCCTTTCCCACTAAAAACAAAACGTCATTAAGATAAACATTCAGTGGTTCACTGTTTTATCCACATTTAGTCCTTTTGTAGGCTTTACAACCTTATATCTTTCAGTCATGGATTAAAGGTTTTGCACTAAAGTTTTAGTTAACTTGATAAAATCACAGATCATACAATTCCTGCAGATATGCCAGCCATACTTTTATGCTTCGATCTTCCTTTTCCACTCATCCTGAACAATCCATCTTTTTTGGACAAGTCTGTGTCTCAATTTGCATTTTGTAGTAAAAATAAAAATAAAATCAGGTTATAGTTTTGCCAATCTTCATTGGCCCAGCTTTGTGATACTGTTCCCAATATATCCTGAGGTTACTGTTCTTGGCCAACACCTACACTCTCTGCTTGGTATTTATTGGCATAATTTATACAGACCAATACCGGTGGTCAGCAATATCTGGGATGTAGAAACCATGTCTGGCACAAACATTCATTGCAATGTAAATTTTCCGATCACACATCTTCCTCATTTTAAGGGTTGAACAAAAACCGATCCTCTAGAGCAGGGGTCAGCAAACTTTTTAAGGTACTAGGCCATTTCAGGAGGTCAGAAAGGCACACTGGGCCGGACTCTCTCTGGAGTCCAGCGCTGATGGCTCAAACCCCCCCCACCGGGAACGCCCCTAAAGGGAGATCCCTCTCCTCCGCAGTGCATACGTGTGAACGCTGGCCACGGTAAATAGGGAAGGGAATCATAACAAGGAGGCTCAAGAGCCACATGCCGATCCCTGCTGGCTGGGATTAGGCCAATCGACCAGGTGGGTGTTAGGCTGGAACAGACTACTGGCTAGGCCGTATCTGGCCCAAAGGCCGGAGTTTTGAGAGCCTCTGCTCTAGATCAATGTATGTGTGCTTTATGTCATTGGCTTTTTATCTTAGTAAGGTGTAGTAAAAGTGGCCATTTGGTATAAATTGTAACCAAAAACTAAATGCCAACAGAAATGTAGTTACATAAAATTGATATGTGTACTTTTTCACAGTTACAGGTCTCCAATTGTTATAAATAGTAAAGTACAATTACTGAGTTTCTGTGTTTATAGTAAAATGCATATCA
>NC_092865.1:41087753-41090941 GCF_032062135.1 Pyxicephalus adspersus | reverse complement strand
TTGGTTTATCATTACATTCCATTGCTGGGTGGAGGCTGAATGGAGAGTTTCCTTTGGCATTTCATTAGTAATTTAGGGTCCCGCAGCTGCATTGGCTGCAGTTTCCACATTCTCCTAACCCAGATGAATTGTATTTGATTCAACTCGACACCATTTTCTCTTGATTTCCTACAGGAAGCGAGCTGTGTTCAACCTTTGTTTAGTCCTCCGAGTCTTACATTTTATGTTTACAGCCAAGTGTGTACAGCAACCATGATTGTTTATGTATTGTTGGTGTTTTTTATTAAATCTTCAAAATCAATCTAATTATAATCATGTTTTCTGCTTTTTGATGGAATTGATTATATACAAAAAGTTGTCGCTTGTTCTTGTCTTGTGCCTGCAAGGCATTCATGTTTAGAAAATAATTTACCCCAGAGATATATGAGAGGCTGTTCAGGGCTTTAAGGGAAATAGAAAAGTTTTCTCTTTACAGTTATATAGTATACCCTAAAGAAAATGTGAACTGTAGAAGAAGTGTCCAAAAACTGCAGACAGAGAGCAAAGGACCAGTCCCTGTAATGCCTGAGGTCTTATTGAAACTGATCTTTTCCTCATTACCGACTTGGCACGTCTTACTGTGTGTCTGAGCTTATGGGCCATCTTGTTAAAGGCAGGACTATGCTATCTCATGTCAAAGGTGTTAGGGCCGTTTCAGACCTGCTTCTGCAAAACGTTGCTGTTAAAAGCTCCTGGAAGTGTACTCAGCACAATATGGCTTTCAGGGTCGTTTTCAGGCAAAAAAACCTTTGTTTGCAAAAGCTTGTACAGGCGGTGTCCTGGCTTTTCGAACACGTGGCAAAGGTGTTTTTTGCCTACCCATTCAGCAAGCAATTCCCTAGCTTTTAAAATGGCCATAAAAGCCTGCAGCTAAAGCACACTGATACCTGTACAAGCTTTTATGAGCATTTAAATGCAAATCTATGGAGGCTTTCGGATGGTTAAAGGACCCTAGGAGCCACATACAGCTTCTGAACAAACGCTTGCAAAAGCCTGCATGAAAAACCAGCCATTTTTTTCATTTAAACTATTTTTACAAGGATTTTGTAAGTGTTTGCAGGCTGTAAAAACTTACAAACGATTGAAAAATAGCAATTTGAACATGCACTAATTCTAATGTCTGATGGATCTGATGAAGTTAATGATCAAGTTGGATGAAGCAGCTGGAGAGGTTAAAATAGAACTAAATCTTTGACCAGTCAGGTAAATATGCCTCCTCAGTTTTTTTGCAGTATAGTTCCGCTTTAAGAAAGCACAGATCCACACAATAGATGACACAAGCAGGGGATGCATGCAGTGCAGATGCTTGTGTTGTATTGCATGTAAGTTGTGGTGTCCTGCAGAGCAGGAATGTTGCCATAATGCATGTGGCTGCCATTTTAAAATGAGTAATACCCCAGTGCACCAACTTATATAAGATGTGTTACTAAGGTACAGTTGTATGATCCCACCCTTAGATGCAGCTTTCTCTCCAGCAAGGAGAACATTAAAGATAACACTAGTGGTATCACCAAAAAAGCACATGAAATGTTTTTTTTGTTTAAAGTATAATAAATATCAAGGTAATACATCAGGGTCTGTATTGAGCAGCTTTTGTCCCCAGAATGCAGTAGGATTTGCACAGAGCCAGGGGAGTGCTGCTTTCCCACAGAAGATCACAAAGACATTGAGTTCTGAACAATACTGTGCAAAAAGTATTATATTTGTTATTTTAGAAATCTTCTGAGATTCATTGACATACAAACTTAAAGCCACAATGTATGTGTACATTTGGACAAAATGTGGATATGTTTGCGTATGTAGTGCATATTATAATGTTCATTTTGTTCTGATTCTTGTTTAATACACTCAAGGATTGTTTTTATTCCGAAAATGCAGCAGAAATGATTTGTTTTATTTGTGCAAATATTTTAATGATTTAATAGGCTTGTTTATTAGGAACAGCCCTTATGGGTTTTGGTTGTGTCATCACACAATAACAATGTATGAGCTATGTACTGTGCTGTGTCACCACTTGTTTCCAGTTGCAGGTGTAAAAACAAATCACATTCACTGCTGCTTTTATTGTCTAATGTTGTTTTAGTTATATAGAGCATTGTTCTCAGTTTTGCAGATGTTTATTTTTATGGAGAGTTTCTTCAACTTACAGTTTTTGCTTTTTGCTGTCTTATATTTTGTTTACTAGTTGAGTTTGTATAACTTTTTTTTTTTTTTTTTTTACTTCTAATAGAAAATGTGATTAATGGTCAAGAATATGAAGTGATGATGCAAATCGATTGTGAAGTAATGGACACCCGAATTTTACATGTTAAATCTGCATCTATTCCTCCATTCCTTCGAGAATATAGAGAGAACCAAACCAAGTCTTTTTACAACTCTGCCTCCTCAAGTTCAGAACAAACCCCTGTCCTTGGTGCCATCAGCGAGTCTCCTCTTTGATGGCTGAAAAATCATTTGTAAACATATGCACAGTATTTTGTTGGCAATAATTTATCATGTCATTGTAAAGCTAAACTCCAGGAATACTTGTAGTACCCTTGACATGGAGCTACCCCGTCATTGCAAGGGTTAATGCTTGTCTTTTGCTAGGAAGAATGTAAAGAAAGGACCTACCTGAGTTCCCCACTTTCACATGTTGTTCCTCAGGGTGAGCAGCCTTTTCACCAAAGCATTCTGTGTTTCATTCACAGACCTGACATTTTCCAATGCATGACCAATAATCTTGTAGTGTAAGTAATTACTGGTCCACCCATTGCATTGTGATTCACCAACACACCGAAGGCCTGTCCATACCAAGATTATTAGAGGGATGCCCAGGCTGTGGGAAGAGGGGTAAAAAGGGTTAATATAAAGCAAGGAAAGTCCTTTTCATATTCCGCAGACAAAAGTGAACATTTAACCCTTGCAGTATGTCGAGAACTCCACCACAGTGCTACTTATACATATTCTTGAAGTTCAGCATTACCATACTGTTTAAGAAACAATTCAGCTAATCTTAAACTCGCTGAGGTAAATATTTTTACTTTATGGAAACTGTAGGTAATTATGTAAAGTGATTTTCCATCCCAAATCTTACTAAAATAGATTTTCATTATAAATATCTTCACCACGGATCTGCTTTGCTGTTTTCTAATACAATATAAACTTTG
>NC_092865.1:41062141-41085724 GCF_032062135.1 Pyxicephalus adspersus | reverse complement strand
AGACAGAAAACTTATCTGTTGATGCAGCCCTCATGTCCACTGAATATCTATGTATTTAGTTTTGTTGTTTGTATTACATTCACAAATCAGATACTGTGAGAAAACAAAGTTGGCTTTTTTTCTTTTAAACTTTAAACGTGTCTTAATATGTCACTGTTTTCTCTTCATTTTGTCTCTATACCTTTTGTGTAAATGGCCTTTGGGAGTGAGTATATGTACAATGAAAACAAAATCAATTTTGGTGAATTTATATTTTTTCCTAAAATTTCTTATAAGTTGTAAAGATTGGCTAATTTTACTTGCAAATGAAAAAAGTTCTGTTTTAGAAGAGATAAAAAAGTAAACTTATAATAAAAACGGTGTTTGTTTTTTTTTTTCTATTTTAATATTGTCTTTAATAAATTCACTGTTCCAATAGTGTGAGGTACTTGTTTATAAATTGTTACCAATTATAGTAGGCTTAGACAGACAGCAGTCAGAAGGTCTAAATGTTAAATGTGCACACCAGTTGTGTAAGGTTTTCTGTGAGTAACAATAGTGGCTAACAATAGTGAGTAACAATAGGTAAAGCAGAACTATCATTAAAAAATGAAATAACTTATCTGCGCATATTAGGCATGGACAGATGGAGCAGCCTGCAGCCCCCTGGAATACATACGGACATCCCCATAAATAGCCAGCTGCCAAGCATAATGTACATTTCTCCTGTTGTCAATTCACAGGTTGTGCTTTATGTACTAAGCACCATAGAAGTATAAAGATTCTCCTGAAATAAATACAAAGTTCCTTTTAAATGAAAAAAAAAAACCTTAGAAAGCAGAAGTGGATTTGTGTAAAAGGAGTGATCTCATTCTCACATGGTAACTGCTTGGCCAGAAAGTTCAGACTTGTGTGAAAATGTAATAAGCAGTGCCAGACATGTTGTTTATTCCAGGGTTTGAGTCAGACACAAGGTTTTTTTTTTTTTATACTGGAGCTGCAGTTTAATACAATGTTTTTAAAATAAATCCATTACTATTTCTTTGATTTTATGCAAAAAAAGCACAAGTCTGTGCATGGGAATTTATGTAAATATATGCTGAAAATATAAAATCTTGGTTTGGCTGATTGCTAAATTCTGAGCACAGGGAGCTCCTGAACAAACAATTCACATATGAATTCTCAATCAAACGACTAATAGATACTAAAATACTTTTGTTAGGTGGTTATGAAAATTTTGGCTAATGTTTAATGTGCTGTAATCAAAAAACCATACTTACAGACCCCATAAAAATAGTTATCACCAGGGCTATGGAATCTGGGCAATTTTTGGGTATCTGGAGTCGGAGACAGCAAAAATGTACCAACTCATATTAAATGTAAGTTGTTCTGAAAACACACCGTATATTTAGCTAATACAATAGGTTGACCTTGTTTATTAATTATTTCCAATTAAAAGGTTTTCATTATGTACCAACACTGACATAATACTTTGATGTTATCCCAATATCAGACACTAATCCTTCTTTGAATACTCTCAACACAGAGATTATTATCTAGAACCTAAATAAAATATATCAGTAATTTAATTTTCCTTTTTTTATACTCTATTTCTCTTCATATTAGTACTAGTTGTATGTCTCATGCTCCCCTGAGGAAGCCTAATAAGGTGAAATGCGTCAGGTTTTGAGACCAAAAATTCAAAACCCTAGATTCTGTTTGGAAATGATGGACTCTATTTGAATAGTCAGGAGTCTGCTATTTAGTCCAATATTCCCAACCTCAAAGTAATGAATGTGGTAGGGACTATTACAATTCAAAATTGTTGACAAATACCTTTTTTTATATACTTGTTATGTTAACTCACTATTGAATATATGTTTGCCTACAAAACTCCTCTGTCTTTTTTCTCTTTCGATATGAAGTAAAACTCACATTACCATAATGTTACATACTATGTAACATTATCTCTGTGGACTACAAACCATGCCCCCAATTATGGAGAAGAGGAGAGGGGGTGATCAGGCCTCTCTATCTATGCATGGATATGGATAGATATGGGAATTTGAAAAATAAAATGAAAAATAACGCTGATAATTGAAAACATATTTATCCTCCAATGTTTGCTATGCAGCAATATATTACATCTTTGTTCTGCGTTTAGATTTTCTTTAACACTGGTTTCCTAAGAGGTGTTCGTGGACGGGTCGGCTGTCTGCAGATAAGATGATGGGTAAGCAATGTGCATATATAACACAGGTAATGTGGTTTTGGCAGGCATTTGTATTAATATATTTCCTTCCTTATACATTCTTTATGTATATAGTCTGTGGGCTTTGAGATCATGGAAAATCTGACCACAGACTCAAATACCTTTTTTATTATTCACTTTCATTTGAAATGTTGACATTTTAATTTGAAGATTACTTGAAACTTTATCCTTTTTTTAAGTGAAAACATGTTTAAAATGAATCTTCAGAAACAGAATAAAGTCTTACTCCATCTAAGAGTAGAAAACGATAAGTTCCTATATTGTGTTTTTATTGCTGTCTTTGTGGTTGGCCCTTAGTGTTTCAGTCCCTGTATTTACCTCTAGCCTTGTCTGCTCATCTGCCATTTCCTCCCCAAAGTGCCAATCCTTGCAAATTATTCAAACTAGCTTCCCCATCCCCTCATTACTGCCCTACTTCCCCAGTCTGCATCTCCCGACCTGCCATGTGCCACATGAAGTGTCAGAAATATTCTATATGCCAGCTAAATACCAGTCGCTCGCTTGACTTCAACTGTATTGCAGGTGTTGCAGTAACAAGTCACTAGCACATCGTGTTCTTTCATTTCTGGGCTTTAATAAAGGTGTACTTACCCTAACTGGGACACATATTTCATTCCCTAAAACGCCATGTAATATAAAGGAATTTTTTTGTTTTTTAATGTATTCTTTTTTCCTGCATTTCAGCACTGCTGATACCTAGCATCTTTCAGCCATTTAGTGTTTACATGCAGGTACAACAGATATGACTACAAAACCTTGCCGTGTGCTGGCTTAATAATGACAGCTGGATCTATGCCATATGTGTTGGCACATCCACCAGGAGCACCGCTCAGAGACAGGTCATAACAAATGCCTGAACAAAGACTTCTACCACTTTGGAATTAAATTAATATATTAAATCTTATTTGGGGTTTTAAATAATAATTTTTTTTAATACAATAAAGCAATCTAGTACAGAAGAAAATGGCAGGCTCATTGGGTGCTTTGTGTTACACACTTTAGGAGTTATGTTTTTTAACAAATTGTTTTAAATGGCAAATAAAGTGATTTTGTTTCCACATTTTGTATAGGACACAAGTAAAACCAAAATGAAATGAAGAAGGAAACCATATTACCATAAAATTTTATATATTTAAGCAGAATAAATCACACAGACAAAAAGCAACATAACAGATTGGTCAACAACCTGCAGATTAATATAAACACTTTTGGGGGGTCTGCACTTCCATTTCTGTATATTTTGTACAAAGTACCATCTGTTATTTTAAATCATTCCCAGAAATTTTTATTACATCACTGTTACACATGAGAAGCAATATTTAGGCAAAGTAAATTTAAAAGGTTTTGTTTGGCAACCATTGAAGTTATTCTAAAGTGTATGTAAACTATAACAATTAACTTTTATTTACTTTTAGTTATTAATTATTTTTTATTGCTTCCTTTAGATTTGCTAGATAATGTTATTTTTTTTTTTACATTTTTTTAATAATAAGTGCAAAAATACCAGTTGATTTTGCCTGAAATCTTATGAACTGCTAACCTTCTGTGTACTCTGCCTGTGGTCAAGGATGGGATAGAAGAGGAAGAGATTTCTGTGTGGTTTTTAATGTAGTAGAAATAAAATAGGTAGGGATGACAACAAATCTTGGAAATTCAGAGGCAGGTAGGTGCATGCTATATTTCTGGCTCATCAACGGTTATTTTCCTGTACTTGTGGCGTGTTTAAATAAAACATGGGGTTATGCACATTTTTGCTGCCATATACATATATAATAATGCATAATAGATATTTATGAAACACTTTATGGGACTAATAAATGAAAACTCTACAAAGTGAGTCTGAATGTAGGCATTTTATGCCAAGAAAAAAAACTAGTTATCACATTCCTGCTGTTTCCAGAATCATTCAGAGAACTTCTAAGCTGACTTATGTGGACTTGACAAAGAACATGGCAACATTTTTACTTAAAGGGAATATATCAGGATAGGTATATGTGATCTGTCATTGCTGGAATGTCTTTCAAGAATATTAAAATTACAGCCCTGACAAATATTTGCTTGCTTGTTCTAAGTCTTTACTAATATAATGAAGAAGTATTACAGAAATAATTCTGAAGCTTGCCTTTTTAAACAAATTGTCAAGGACAGCATCCACAGTTCTAATATAATAGGTGCAAAACCAAAACAGACCAAGTTTGTAAGTACTTAATCTAGCCATCAATTTGTTTTATATAAATGCCTTTCCAAAATCAATTGTTTTTGCTACCACTTACAAATTGATGCATTGTGTATCAATTCAATCACCAATAATATTGTGTAATCTAACGCATTGGAAATAAGTTGCTACATTTTTACTTGATCTTTTAGTTAATGAAGATAAGCATATATGCTAATGCTCCAAATGTAATTGAACATACATCGATAGAACCATGTGTGTTGTGCACCAAAGATTAAAACAGCTAGAGTTTTATGTACCATTACATTCAGTTTCAGAAAAAAAAAAAAAAAAAGATTAAAACAGCTTTGGAAAGAATCCCTAGATTTGTGACTATGCAGCCGCTTTCTATGTAGATTTTGTGAGCAGACTGGAGTAGAAACCCCTTAGCCTTTGTTCATTTAGACATTTTTAAAACTACCACAGCAATAAAAAGTATACTTTCAAGAAGGTATGTCATGACAGGGAATGTAGAGGCTACCACTGCTGACTTCACCTTATTAAAATGCAAATTACTGTCATTTTGACCCTCTTACTTTAACATGACGAGACACTTATATAGAAAATGCTTACAAATGAAATCCAGATCCCCATTATTCAAAATGGACATAAATTGTGTTTAGCTATTTAGGACTCATAAATTTAAATAGATATTAAGCTATCTTGGGATGGCATTTTAAGTTGCAGCAACAAGGTATATATGTAGCTTACATGTTTGAAGTCTGTTGCCTATTATCCCATTGTACAGATAATAAGGGCAGGCAGCATCAGATGTTGTCCAGTAGAACTAATGCTTGTTTTATACATTTTATTTTTGCTGTTTTACATATACCTGTCATTGTATAGAAGATACCATAAAGATTTTTAACAAACTAGCTGATCAATGAACAGTTTGGACAGACCAAAATGTTATTTATTGTAAACGTTCAGATATGATATATGGAAGATGGTTCACCCTCAAGAGTTATTGTATTTCTGTTATTTAATTCTTGGTTTCCTATCTCAGTACTTGACTTGACGTTTCACTAGTGAACTTACATTTTAGTCACCTTTCTGCCCCTGCAATGTAAATGGACAATTAAGGAGCTGCAGAAGACTGTTTCTTGTTAATATTGGTAAGAGAAACTGAGAATTGTAATTTATGAAGTTAATGAGCCCAAATCTGATACCAATTAACCTCTGCTGATATTAAAATGTGTTTTCCTGACTATACTTTAACTTTTAGTTTTGAAACAACTGCATATTTTTTATTCATTTTATTTTTCACTTGGTTTGACATTACCTCTCCCCAGCAGTTTTGGTGACAATAAATACACTTAAGATGGCAAGGAGTTTAAAATTATATTTTCTTGCCTTACTATTCCTCTTGTTAAAAAGTTGAGGCATGTTCCCACAGGCCTCCCTAAATACCCTAGCAATTTTGTTAACAATGTTCAGAGGCTTCGAAGCAGATTTCCAAACATTAACTGATCAGCCTGACTAGTCAGTATATTTGAAAATAGAACAAATTATTGGCTACTATTGCTGCCCATGCCGCTCTCAAACTGAGTTACCAATCAGAATCATTATAAAAATGTTTCTTGACTTTTAAAATCACCTCTTTGCCTCTTAGCATGCTGCTACTGCTTACCCCTACCAGCTATAACTATTCATGGCTGGCACAGTAGTACTATATGAAGATTCTAAAGTATCATATGGGTATTAGTAACATAACTTTCTAATATTTGCCACCTTTTAACTATGAGCTGTATGGTATCATATAATATGGTATCTAGCAGCTACAAGTATAAAATCTGTTTTACTTACATGTAATATTTACAACACAGAAACCACCTATGGTGTTCTTACTTCTAAATTTAGATTAGAAAATAAACAGCAATCCACACTGCTAATTTTACCTATTTTGCTTTAAATTACATTTAAAAAATGAAAATGTGTGTTCCCTTCAATAATGGTACAAAAAGCCAAAAAGCAAAAATGTAACAATATTGCACAATAAAATGTTTGCTATAAACAGTATTTTCTTTTGTCTGGATAAAAAGCTGGTTTCACAACTGTTGTGTTTTTCAGCTCTAGATTACAGTAATAAAAAAAGATTGTTATATTTCTCAGATATCTCCAGTATGACTAACACTTCCCTCAAGTCCACACTAATTGCTTACTCAAAAAAGGATTTGAGTAGGTAAAGTTTTAAAGAAATTACAAAAAAAGTATTTTTTATAGCATTGTAAAGTGGTAACAATGGTGGTACCGCACTGATCCAAAAGATGAATAAACAGCTAACTGTGCAAACATCCCTGATATTGGATAGTCAATATATCTTACATAAGGTAATGACATATTCCTATGACAACTTAGAATGGCTTAAATTGTAAATATTAGGCATCGAGTTGTATGCTGGAACTGTAGGATATGAGGAAAGAAGCTCTAGTTGGTCCTTATAGTACTGATAAGAAAAGACACTTACAATGTAGATACTTTCTACATTAACATCTTCACCATCATGATGATTGAAACCCAGCAGATACCCAAGTGTAGAGAGTAATTCGTGCTGTGGCTGTGGATTTTGTCAGATATGTGTACTTAGGATGAATATCACCTTGCTCATTTGGCTTATATCAGAGCAAACACATTGGTTTGAGTGCTGTCTTGGGAAATTAAACTTTAAACAGATATTTTAATATATTTAGATGACATACATACATAAAAATCCCCAACAAGCTATCTAGCAGTGCTTTCTAGAGACCTAAATGATGTAGAACATTCAACAAAGTACTTACCACAGTAGAGGCAGCTAAGCCACTGAATGGTATGTTGGCGTGAATAAACAGTCTGTACCTCTATCTGTAGTACAGAAAAAGATCCTAGTTTGTCTACCCCTGAAAAAATAAAATTTATTCAGCAGTTGTGCCAAACGAAAAGCGTTCCGAACCCCCACAATACGGTATTATTTACAAGGCAATGGGACTTTGAATTAGTCAATAGAAACCTTATCCAATATAACATATTCTAGAACAAATGTAAGGGAAATTTAAAGTGTACTGTAAAGATTTATTTGCATACAGTTATAGTTCATGACAGTTGGGGTGTACCCCATATTGTATGCTATTTGGAAAGATGCAACCTGATGGACCTAGGCATCCAGCTTTTTTAGGATAGTCATACCGAAGACATGAGTACAGGAAAAGAAAATGTGGCCAGGACCTAAATTAAATACAGTAGTTTAAAAGCACTCAGCCACTGTTTAAAAAAAAAACACATATCCACTTAAAATTAATTCCATGTGCTCCCAGTTGAACAATAAATTGGTGACATAAGACTATGGAAATATTTTTAGGTATGCCAGTGTATATTATACTGCACAAAAGGCTAAATGCTGGAAAAAATGCTACTTCCAGGGACAGGATTTCAGATTTCAGACAAGGACACCAGATTTCTTTACCGGGTCATTCTTTTCTCAGATGATCTATAACTCAGCTCCTAGGAGGAAGGAAGGAGAAGGGAGGAGTGACACACAAAAACATTTAGATTGCTACTTGGTGCCACCATCATAAATAAGATGTCACCAGCTATTAGAAGACTCATA
Source organism: Pyxicephalus adspersus (assembly GCF_032062135.1). NCBI lineage: Eukaryota > Metazoa > Chordata > Amphibia > Anura > Pyxicephalidae > Pyxicephalus > Pyxicephalus adspersus. The sequence continues at coordinate 41,077,672 of NC_092865.1, read as the reverse complement.
GCCATCACTTGTGTGACGCGTTATTTCCCCTCCTCCTTTCTCAGAGACTACATAAAAAGTTATGTAGGAAGCTGAAGCCAGCATAGACAGTAATTAGACTCTCCCAGAAAAGGGCCATGATGTGTAGAGAAGGATGTGGCTGGGCAAGGGACCTGACTCTTTGTTAACAATTGCAGGGGCACATTAGAAATAAATAAATCATTGTTTATGGAAAGGAACAATTTAAAATGATTTTGCTACATTTTGACACATTGCAGAATGCACAAAGGCTGACATTATGCACAGGGTATTAACAAAAAGACTGGCACAAAGTCTAGATAATGGATATGCTGCTAAAAAGGTGAAAACTACTCATGAAAGCAAAAGTAGATATAAAAGTCTGCTGTAAGTTGTACAACAGGTCATTTTTTCCTGCACGAAAATAATGGTCTGTTAATAAGTTTCTGCTTTGTGGAAAGACATCCAGAAGGTTAGCAAAGTAGTGTACGCTGGAAAATGCATATTCTCACATGGATTTTGTCCCTGTGTTTTACATGAACACAATATTTTTTTCTTTTGTCTGCCTTTTTTTTTGACATGCAGAAGAAAGAATAGGACATGCATCTATAAATTGTTTTCTATTCACTAAATAACAGAAGACAGGGCTGCTTTACCAAAGTAAGAGCTCACTTCACAAATGGATATTATTTATCTCCATGAATGTGCTGAAACAAATAAACAATCTCTTTGCAAAGAATACCAAATCACATACAATTAACAATAAAAGTTAAAGTAGAAGATTGAAGTTAGAACAACTGCCCCTCACTTACGAAGCAAATTACCCTTGTAAGTGCCTTTTCACTTATCTTAGTGAATGAGATAAATTTATACTGACTTCTTCCAATTGTGTACAAAGTCAAATGCATTTTTTCCCCATTTTCAATCATTATGATTGGGTTCTGTTTGGAAAGAGAATTTTTACTTGCCATCACTCTTCACAAGAGTTCAAAGCTAATACTTTAATATTGAATTTAAACTGTTGCTACAACATAATGATATTGTGGCTCTATAAAATTGTGTGGATCTGACAAGAAATACAAGCAAACTTCACATTGTTTTCTTAAACCTAGCCAGCAGTAGATATATATTCTCCATCCAGAACATGGATATGCAAGTATTAACTAATTTCAAGCAAAATAAACATTTTTATGAAAGAATATAAAGGATGCCTTTGGTGACTTTTTGGTAAACAAAGCTAACAGTTTGGTTATTATGCTAACCCAGTGGTTTCAACAATGTTTAAGTCAAAGACCTGATAGAAGCACATATATCAAGACAGTGAGAGTGAGTCAATAACAAAGTATTTATCCTCATACTTGTACTGGGCCATTTACTACAACTGGTGCCTAAAAATTAGCATTAGAGCCCGGAAGCTAGCATTCATAAAATGGGATGTCAGCAATTGCTGCTTCTCCCTTTTCCCAGGAAAAGCTTCCTTTCATGAACAATAGGAATATTCTGATAGCACAAAACCATTTCTTTATTAATGCATGTACTCTGGTCCAGGTAAAACAGTTATCTGCTTTTAGGGTTATATTGCACTAATATAATGAATATCTATAAAATGAAATCTTGCCATAGGCAGGTCGTCCCTAAATTGAAATTTTTGAAAAAAATATAAAGGCCATAATATTACCACCAAATCTGTGTTGTTTATGGCAATATTATAAAAAGAAAGTGGTGATAAGGTACATATAGATACTTGATGGTGGCTTTGATGTTAAGGCTAAGCCTGCAGGTAATAACGCTTCATTACTTCACATTTCCTATACCTAACATAGCTACACAGTCAACTAAATTCAGCAAATCTCAATAATTACTTTTTGAATAAATGCAGTTGGCTTTAAACCCTAGATCACAATATTTTTCTATGCCATCCTTTTATGAGTGTAAATAACATTTTTCTTTTTATGTGTTTTAGGTATTTCTCAGGTTTAGAAAGCATAAGGAAGGTTTAATACACTTGTCAGGTCTTTATTGCCGACTATGTCTCATTGAGGATATTTGGAAATTTCCTCTCACTTCTTGTCCCAGAGACACAATTGGAAATAAGGAAAATCACATAATTGACAGAATGGTTGTTCTTTTTGGGGAGTCTTTTTTAGTTTTTCTACTGTTTTTAGAAGACACTTCATATTCTCTCCCAGTCCTAATTGTCATGGGGAAAGAAAGCAATACAAGACTTAGACAGCAATAAAACTTGACAATGATTCTAACCCGTCCCCATTCTACCCAACACTAGGGAAAACATTTTAAGAGAGTTCCACTTTAACTAATCTTGCCATTAAAAAACCCTTTCCATACTAATGTAAAAATCAAATTTTCTGCATATAAAAGTTATGAATTGTGTAGCTATCTAAAACAGTGATTGAAAATACAATAATATTAAAAAAAATATTCCATATCACAAATATTGTTTGTACGTGTTGCATAAAAATAAAATATTTGTGTAATTTGATAGTAATTATTATTTGGATTTTTTAAAATTGTTTTTATGTTTGTTGTATGTTATTGAAAGTTGATTCTATCAACCTTGCAGAAAACCTTACAAAAATGCTTATAATTGAAATGGTAGGTAAGTTTGGACCTCAGGTGCCAAATAAAATTTCTGAAATGCCCATTTTTACAATGGTTAAGCTGTAAGGTGCTTTTAGTATGCAAATATCACATTGTAAGTGACTTGGTGTCCGTTATCCCAGGCATATAACAACCGATCTTTCGGATTGTAATCTATTTGTGTGGTATAAGCATATTCATTTTCAAAGAGCAGTCTTGGAGAAATCTGTGTGTTTGTATGTGTATCAAAGGCATAGGATATATTGGCAGTTTTTTTGTTGTAGTTGTCCACTGCATACAACACCCCACAGATAACAAAACAGTTGCCATAGAAGTCTTTTCTTAGCCCAGTCCTCCACGTTGTCTCTTTCTGAGTGGTAAGGTCCACAGCATTCAACTTGCTGAGAACAATAACTTCCTGTTGGAAGCCTTCATCATCGATGGCTGGGTAGATAACCCACAATCCATTCTCATCGATAGCAAAATCTATGTCAGAGTGACCTCTCCACCTCCAAGGGGTGGACTCCTCATAAACTACATCATGAAGCATGGACCAGGCTGCCACATAACGATGCTTTAGGTCATACTTTATGATATTGCGAGTAAAAGCCCTGTTATAATAGAAAGATCCATTATATACAACATGTCCAGTGCCAATCCAGCTGTAGGGAAGCTTGTAAGAGTTGCTCCAACGACCTGAAAAAAAAGTAAAATAGTTTTAAAAACCGTATATTTTAATGTTACTCATTTTCTGTTTGTGTTTTTATTTGTGTAAAGATAGGGTCCTCTGGCACCTAAAACAAGGAGGTGAATACAAAGTAAAAATGAAAGCTTGCCCAAAATAGTAAGGCAAATTCCACAAAATATAATTGATATTTAAACATTTTAAAAGTTAAAAGACAAGCGTTAACCACAATGGACCTCTAAGATGGTTAATTAGGACTCTGTTTATAAAACTTCACTATAGACTTCACTAAACTAAAACTATAGACTTCAATCAATTGATTCCCATAAAGTGAATATTTAAGGGAATGTCTGATTCCCTGTATTATAAATAAACCCTTAGAGTTATCTTATATTACCAGTTTAGATATAGACAGTACTCACTGGGGTTCTCACTTAACTTTTAGTTTTAATAGAATTACCAGGAAATTGTTGAAAGTGTTTTTTTGCGATTACCAGTTCACACCTATCTAAACCTCTGGAGTACATTCACTTCTAATAGTACTGGATGACAGGTATGGAAAACACCGTACTAGTTCATAAACTTTATACCATATGGAGCAAAGCTCTGTGTAATTTATGAGATTTTTTTTGAATCTAGGTTAAATAGATGTGGAACATCTCTAAAGAGACATCTACAAATAAAAACATTTGCTAAACTACATCACCTATTTCAAAGTTGGGATTCCTATTTTTCATATATCTCCCTATTATATTCTGCTCAGACTACTTCTGTTAAGCTTTACTTTAAATATTGAGAGACATAAAAAAGAAAATGAACAAGTCTGCAAATTGTCAACAGAGCTTTGGCATGACTTTCCTTTCTTTCAAATCATTGTTTTTAGGTTTTAGAGATTCTTTAATGACTGGCTAGGTAACAAGGAACTGGCACAAAGAAAATGTGTTCCGATATTTAAAAAGAGAACATTATTTTGTATTATTATTTAGTATTGTTCTCTAACTTATATATAAGTTAGAGAACAATACTAAAAGTACAAATATAGCTTGGCTTTAACAATCAGAAATTGTCAAACAAGGCCCATTTTTAAATAGTAAGCAGAAACTCCCTGAATGGGAAATGTTTAGTGTTTTTCTTCTACAAATTTTGTTTTTAGTCGGGTAGATTCTATATATTGCATATGATGCTTTTATCCAGCAAGTCAGAGCTTTATTTGCATTTTCACATTGTTGGCTTAGATGCACTCAAAGAAGCTCATTGTTTACAAAACTTGATGGGTCACCCATTTATATGGACATTTTTATGAAAGAACATATGTTTCTGTGCCAGTGCGAAACTATTATTATTAAACAGGATTTATATAGCACCAACATATTACGCAGCGCTGTACAATAAATAGGGAATGCAAATTACATATGAATACAGACAGTGACACAGGAGGGGAGGACCCTGCCCTGAAGAGCTTACAATCTAGTAGGTGGGGGAATTTACACACAATAAGAGTGGAGATATGTAGTGGTGGGAAGTAGTGAGGGTTTCAAAAGACAGAAGAAGATGGGTAAGCAAGTTTGAAAAACCTAAATCATTTTTAAGTGCTCACTATTTTGCCAAATTCTTCAGATCCCAAATTTAATCAGATCTGGACAATAATCAATCAGGACTTGTACCTTTTTCTCATTTATTAAAAATGTACACTTTCTTTTTCTGTAAATACAGCAAGGTTCCTCAGATAGTTCATGTTACTTCAGAACTAGCCAGTGGAAGTAGCAAACACCCCTGAGAGGGTAGTCAGTGGAAGTGAGCAATGTCCTAGGCTTATTGGTGTGCAATGCACCATTGTTGGGCCTGGAGAGGATACATTTTCATCAGTGAAGCTGGGTGATCCAACAAACCTGGAATGTATTTCTTCAAAGTAATTTTCTATTTGCTAGCAAATGTTTTGAACCCCGGACTAAATCAATTCAAGGTTTGCTGGATCACCCAGGTTCACTGGTAAAAGTGTATGCTCTCCAGCCTTGGAGAGTTTTAATAAATCGGGCCCAATAAGAGAAATAGTACCCCATCCTTGGAATAAAGAGTGGGAATAGTCGCCAAAGTCCACTCAATAATCCAGCAAGCTATAATTGATTAAATCCCTTATTCATTAAACCACAGTTAAACTTGTCAGATATCAGAGCCAAGTATCAGAGTCTGGGATCAGAGCAGGGAAATGTTCAATATTTTTTAAACACCTCCCCACTATCCTTTAGGATGCCTTTTTTTTTTAGAGTGTCTAGTTATATTAAAAAGCACTATTACTGTAATTTAATGTAATTTTTTTTACTATTATTCACGCGATGTATATCTAATAATGTCACATATGTAACCACAATGCAGAAGCATTTAGATGACATTATGCTTCACAACACTTATGAAATCCCAGTAATGCAAGACTTGTAATAATAAACTAAAAGTGATCTGACTAGGCTGTCCTAATGCAACACACACGAAAGATGAACTTTACATCTATGTCCAAAGACATTAGAAAGTGAATTTATATCCTCTGTGGCTATTAGGGTATACATGATGTGTATACAGTACATACATAATGATTTAAAGAAAAATCTGATTAGCGCTGGTGTTCCTATGCTGCGTTATTGCTACTGCTACCACTGTGCTGATACTGTAGTTTAGTGAATCCTTGGGTGAAGGCAGGTAAGTGGAGGAAATTACCTGAATTAGGGAATGGGGGCTTTGTCAGAGGTGTGACTGTAATTGGTGCACTATTTTATATATATATAATTATAAATAAAGAAGTATACACAAAATGTTAGGATAGATCATTTAAATGTATTAAAGTAGGTATTGACAAAACCTAATGATTTGTTACATAAAAAAGTGAAATATGGACTTTCAGTGCATGGAATTATCAGTGTAATATATACTGATGATCTAAAAGGTAAAAAAAAAATATCTAGCAGAGCTGCTAGGATTATAAAGGGTTAACATTTTATGGGGAAGATAAAATACAGAAATGGAGACATTCACATAAGCTCCATGGATAGTATAAAGGAGTTTGCCAAGTTCTGTGATGCCATATAACTGAAGTAGGTAAAAAAAATCTGGAGAATCTCAAATTAGTAAGATCTCAAATATCAGTGAATCAACCTTTTAAAACAGAGGAATTTTCAAAAGCAATTGAGTTAAAAGAGGGATAAATGCAGTTTATGATGAATATATGGGTCATTTTAAAATATTTAAGTAATTTCTCCACACTAAATTGCTATCCAAGGCCCCTGAAAACAAATAATGACTTTCGATAGGAGTGTCCTGTGTCCCTAATTTTTGTTTAACCTGCATATTGCAGACATGATGTATGCCTTTCTAAACAGCTCAAAGTAATCAAACATAACTGAGAAGGAGTTCAAAGTATTAGCTTATGCAGATGATATTATTGTTGTGCAACTTCCCCCACCTCTTGGATTGTTAGCTCTTCTGGGTAATTTGTAACCCCTATCTAATGTACAGTGCTGTGTACTATATTGCCACTATAAAAATACTGTTTTTAATTATTATTATTATTATTATTATTTTTATGAATAATAATATTAATAATAATAATAATAATATGAAATCCAGAAACAATGATTTAAACAAATAAAATATTAGAAATGTTTGGAGCCAGTTTCAAAACAAATACCGCACGTCACAACATTTGTTTAGGTGAAGAAAACACAGCTTTTTAAAATATCAAGTATAATTTCACACAGAAAAATGTATTAAATATCTGGGTATAAAATGAATTATGAGCCAATGCTCAATTAAATAACACAACTTATAAATACCTAGAATATAAAGGATGTGAATTGTTAAGGTGAATTGTTATAATTAAAATGAAAATCTTCCAAGAACATACTATTTTTTAGTATATACCAATGCTAGTGCCAAGGATCACATTTCAAACTATATGTGCTGCAGTGATACACTACTCTCAACTTGGGAGTCCACACAGAATTCTGGTATGGCATATGAATACTAATTACATTTGTAAGAAGTGCATTTGATTGCTAAACAGCCCTGGCATGTTACATTACAGAAATAGAAATCCAGTAAAGGGGGATTTGAAAAAAGCCATTTTAAAAGGTTGTCTCTATAATTTTACAGCTACCCCAATTCTAGGCATAAAGTTCTAGAAGTGGACAAATGTGAAATATGAAAGATCAAACCTTAGTAATATTTCTGAAGTAGAACTCTGAATACCAGAAGTGGGCACATAAAACTGCATCACAAAAAATAAATATTGTCTGCTACTTGGTCTAATCCATGTGTCCTGTACTAAAAGTGCGCTCAATCCAAATCTGAATTAACGTTATATACGCGTATATAGACGTGATTAGCTACGTTCTCTTGTTCCGCAGTTACTATGTAATCTCTATACATAACTAACTTTTGCCTCATAGTTCCATGACATTACAAAAACGTAGTTTTATGTTGCAACAACATATACAATTACACATAATTCACCTGAGTCCTTGTTCAACACACATGTACACTTCAGGAGTGTTTCAGGCACTTGCTTTTGCGTTTGTGGCTCTCTGCTGTCTCCCGTTGCAGTAAGCAGCAGCAGTCGCCCATCATGTTGGGGTTGCACCAGCCTTGATATTTTGTTTCCATAACAGAAATGTCCTGGTAGAACCTCTCCCATTGTTCATCACTCATATCACCCAAATTTTGTGGGTCCAGATGGGAATTAATTTTAATTGAAATTCTGCAGCCAAATTGATGGTATGCTGTTGTTGTTCAGCATGTTGTTCATGAGTTCAGCATGGTTTTCAGCTCGCTGGTTGCCCAGAAACTTTTGTGGAACTAATACAAATGAATCCCAAGCAGCAAGTTCAAGTGGGTTGAGTTTGTCTCTGAATGTGGCATCACGTATCAAATTGCAGATTTGGGAACCTACAAAAATGCCTGATTGCAGTTTAGCATCTGTTATACCTTTTCCAAACTTGTACTTCAGATACTGAACATTTTTCATGAATCCAAGTTAAATATGAAGTGGCGGAAGGTAAATTGTGTGAGTGATTTATGCTTCATGTTGTACTGGCCAACTGGTGTGTTCAGGTCTGGGTGGCCATTCTTTCATTTTGTAATGGTTGCTGTCATCATGACTGTTCCACAGGCACAGAAAGCACATATATTTTATATATCCTAATTGCAGGCCAAGGAGGAGTGCCACTACCTTCAGGTCACCACAAACGTTCCACTTGTGTCCTGAATAGTTATTCAATTTCAATATTAGCTCCATGGATTCGTATGTCTCTTTCATTCCCTCGGCATGAGCAAGAGGAACAGAAGGTTTTTCGTTACCTTTATGCAGCAATACAGCTTTCACATGTGCTTTGCTCAAGTCTATGAACAATCTCCACTGCTTTGGTATGTATTCGCAACCTAACTCTATCATCAGACCACTCACGTCGGTACAGAAGCAAATGTCTTTTTCCAGCTTGTATTAACCTGCGGACTTTGTGTGACGATCACGAAAGTGTGAAGTTGTCGTTACTTTTTGTAGCAAATTCCACTCCTTTTATCTGGAGGCCAAGAGTTCAGACTTCTCTTTTGACAAAGACAGGTCCCTTACTAGGTCATCTAAATCTGATTGGCTTACAAAAATTTGTCTTACCCTCTTCAAATTGGGGTTCATAACATTATTTACATCGGCATCATCCTCCTGTTCCTCATCCAACATGTTACTGTCAGTAACAACCAATGCTGGAGAGACTGGCACTGGATTCTCAGCATCATGTGGCACTGGCTTCAGAGCTCATTCACAATCAGGATAGACAATTGTTGACTTAGTCTTCTTCGAAAACCCAGCAAAATTACTCATACAGAAGTAGTAGTCTGAGTGATGGTCTTTTGGCTCATGCCAAACCATAGGCAAAGCAAAAAGCATTTTATTCCTTTTCCTATTCAGCCATTGTGTTAGGCCAATGTACCACACCTGACAGCAGATTCAGCTTTCATCCTGATCTCCAATTTCACATCCAAAGTAATACTTGTAAGCAAATCCCAGCCTCCTGGTTAGGTTCTTGATCACAGGGGGTATATTTGCCACAAATGAAGCAAAACATGTCCGGTTTATTAACACAGCCGCTCCTACTCATCTTTAGCTCAAAACAGACTCACTATGGCCTAGCTGTATTATCCAATAAGATGGTTTCGCACTCGAGACAAGCCCTTGGTACATCTCGTCTTATATACCTATTTCTGAGGTGAGCTCACTGACTTGCCCAGACATGCCCAGCTGCTGCTGGAACATGCATGCCACCAGGGGGCGTAATTCAGCTGAGGCGGCATGGTGGTAGCTGCAACTGTTATATTCTTCTCATGTAAAATACATTACCCAATTACCGACCATTTGAACAGAAATAGCCCGCCTATAACCCAAAATCTGTACGTGATAGGCAAATTCTGAGTTCCTATTTGGAATCAGCACACTCGATATCATGATAATCACATGTGTTATTCCCAGTAGCAAAATCGTTGTTGTGCAGTGTAATATAACAGGAAAACTTTTGATCCTGGTTTTCAAATAGAAGCTACACAATAGTAAAACAGCACAAACATAGATAATTTAGTGATACACTCCACTGTATTTATTTAGGGAGCCATAGTTGTCACCCAGGCTGGCCTAGCATGCCTACCTTTGTTTATATTAGATTAGGAAGATTAGTAGTGTATACCCCAAATATAGCATGCTTTTGCTTCCAGTGATAAGAGGATGTACTTTAGGAAATGTTCCATTCATAAGAATGTGTGTGATTTTCCTGATTTAAAATAAGCATGGTCTAAGTTCATTTACATACCAGTCGTTTGCATTTATTATTTGAAGCAGAACTCCAGGCAAAAAGCTAAAAACAGATAAAATACATGTATTGGAGGTTTTTTACCTGCCAGTTATAGGTTCTGTTCGTTCCCCCAAAAAAGTTAGGAGAAGCAGCATATATTTATTTTAGCATGTTCGTCACATTGTAGAAGAACAGATCGGCTCCTTGTGCTACTTCTCCCGTACTCTCTTTGTGCTCTGCTGTACAGGTATAGGCTAATGCTAGGTCAAAAGCATTTATGTATACTGATTGCATTACAAAATATCTATTATTGTTAAAATAAATATTACGTTTCAATAATTTATATTTGCATAGAGTTCAAATTTAATAATTATAAAGTGTCAGGAATTGTTTCAGTGGAAAGGTTTGAGGGCTGTTTCATTATGACAGTCCTTGTAAATTCTCCATTAATTTTTAAAAGAAACCTACAACTACTTCTACTTTACATGGCAATTTCAAATTAGAAGCAAAACAGATCTCATCATTTACCTGCGCAAAGCACATCATATTATTCTAACAGATGTTTGTATATGAATAGACAGATCATGATGAGTATTCTGAAGTACATTCACCTAGGTAATTGTGGACCATCCTAAATCTTGAATTGCTTCCTAACTATGTCCCAGCAACCTATTTTGTTGACTTCACAACTTCATTCATTTTTTCATGTTGTCTACGCAGTATGTTGTCAGTTGTCTGAAGTGCTTCTAAATTTAGTTAGTACACAATTCATGTTCATGCTAGTCTGAGGTCTTTGAATTCTTTCTGAAATCACATTCTATCGAGAATGTTTCCCCGTTTGCTCGCACCTGAATCTAGCTATTCATCATGACAATACAATCTTCACTACGGCAGCTGGAAGCCATTTAGAAATACTTCCTGGCATTAATGCCTGTAAGCACAGTATTGTTTAAAGCTGTGTTATTACAGCTGCCCATGCCATACACATTTACAGGAAATACTAGTAATATGACTACTAGTCGTACTGTGTAGATGTGGCTCCTGCCATTATGATAGTACAGAAAAAAAAATTATAGATTCCAATACAGAGTCCTTTGGCTGCTGTGGTGTATAAATAACCAACCAATAAATTTTAAAAACCTCTCAGCGTTTTTCATTACTTACAAGGTCTTTGGTAGAATAAATAAAATATGCTCACGTTTAGGCACCTTATATCACAAAGAAACATCCACCCCTGGAGCATCTTGCGATGTCCCTTCTCCAATAAAACACACTCACCTGCCCGACCACTATCTTCTTTAAAAAAAAAAAAAAAAAAAAGGAGCGCACATGTGTATGATACCAGGATATTTTAGGTATCCTGGTAACCCCCATGTGTCCAGCAACATGACCTGTAAGAGTCATATATGCAGTAGCTTTCTAACAGGCTACACAGATACAGCAAAACAGTATGTGAAAAAGAAAAAATATACTATTCTAACAAAATATACTAACTACTAACAGTTCTTCATCGAAGTTCATAATTTTCCAAAGCAGACCTACCAGTCCTGGAAGCTTAAACTGTATCTAAACTCGAACGATCGAGAACTAAGCGGGCAAAATAACAGAATTTTTACTTTAAATAAAAGGGTTGTCTACCCTTTTATGTAAGGTAAAAATTCTGTTTGTCCGCCCGCTTAGTTCTCGATCGCCTAGGCGATCAAGAATGAACAGGAGCGCAAAACCTTTGTCCTGCATCCCGGGAGGCTCTTGGCTGCCTCTTTTCTGCATTCCTGAGCATCTTGGGCATGCGCAGAAGGAGCCATATGCCAATCTCACGCATGCGCAGTGGGAAAAAGAAGGCGGAAGAAGAGAGAAGAAGATAGCAGCGCCCTTATTAAGCTACAGATACAAGAGAGGGTACATGGAAGTTTATGAAGAGTCTAGAAAATCCCAGATGAGTGAACAAAGTATCAGAAGATTACATGTGAACACAAATCTTAGTTATATTCTGTACCTAAATAAAAATGTATACCAGACAAAGGAAAGGCCAGAATATGTAGGATTAATAGTAGCTGAAGTAGTTAACACAAAGAGAAAGGCATTTGAACTGTCCCCAAATATGACACTGTTCTAATAACCACAGATATCTGGAAACTAGCTAAAGATCAGCATGATATTAGTATAAAACTGACCCATGCAGTCAAATAATAAAGTGTACTAATTGCATAAAAAAAACTTTTCCCAAAATTAAAAAAATATATATTTTTTCGCAATGGTAGGAGCAACAGAATGAAATGCATTTTTGTCGTAGCAGAAGCATGCTTTTTGTTACTGATATGACAATTACAAACTTTGGAGGGCAATCTGCTATCCTTAAACTGCTTACCTGAAACGCAATAAAGAATATGCTATGGAATGGAAGGAAGTCTGACCTACAACAAATCAAAAGTTTTAAAAGCAAACTATACGTGTGTACATGCTTTTAAAGAAATGCATACAGGATGTATTGTTGAGGTTGTGATTGAGAAGGAACATTTGTCAGCTACAGATAAAGTACCTCAAAAGCAAAACAACAAAAATGTAACTACTAATTAAAAATCTATGTAAAAAAACAAACCTCATAAAGTAACACAGTTAGTAAAGAACATAAACACTAAATTTAAAATTGATATTAGTAATTCTCTGAAGAGCAGGGATGGTAAACTGCCTTTAAGCTCAGTCCAAAAGGGACCACACAGTTTTGGCATCACAAGCTGAGCCAGCATCATGGGAAGTAGGTAAAAGCTACCCATTCATGAAAAGCAAAAGTGGATTAACGCTGCAGATGATAATTAGGACAAAGAATGTATAAAGATTCCAAAACACTAATCGATCATTTCCAGATCCAAGTAAATTCATGCTAGGTACCATTACCTCCAAGAGCACGTAGAACAAATTGTGAAAAACTGTTCTGTCCTGGATTCTTCTACCTGTCTGCAATCATTTCTGTATGTTTAGACAGAGCTGCACTTGTGCCAGTCTTTTTGACAGGCTACGTGCCACTGGCTAAACTCTCCAAACCTAGAAAAAGAACAAGAGAAGGTGGCAGAGCAAGCGACAAATGCAAACACTGACATTTCATTGTAAAGTTGCCATAAATCTGTAAAAATGCTTATTTGCACATTACGGCAGAAACCTCCTGGAGGCTGTGAATTTGTGATTTGCACTGGGGTATTAAAACAACCTAGCGACAAGACAGAAAAACATTATAATCTATGAGATATTTAAAACTGCTTTCAATGCATCTAGTTGACTGATTTTTTTTTTCACAACCAAACTGTAGACACACATTAAATGACACTGCATGGTTTCAAAAGACCCAACTGTCAAATAAATTTTTCCATTTTACCTTGTTTAAAGTTGTCCAGATTCCGAAATTCCACTAATGTATTTCCATAATAGTAATTTGTTATATAAATTTTCTCATCTTTTGCTAAAGGATCTTTCATCCAGGCTCCTTCATTACGTCCGTAGGTGTTTTGAGTTGTGGGCCCAGAAATTGTAGATAGAGTGTCTTTGCATCTTCCTGATGTTTTCCAAGGGGAGGAAAAATATGAGACAGTCACATAAGCTTTTAAAGCTGATCTGACATCTGTAGTACACATCAACTTTTTATTATGCTGTTTTTGGATTTTGTTTCCTGACTTTTCTACACAGGATTATATGTACTGTATAATGGATCTGCCACTACAACAGAATTATTGCAGTTCCTTTAGATTTTGTGTCAATGTATTAAACTGGGACTTGGAGGAAAAAATTCCCTAAGCACAGATTTGAGTAAAATCCAAACAATTAAATCATCACTGTATTACAGGAGTCACAGATGTAACGGGAACTGTAAAGAGTGTGAGTATGCTGTACACAGCTGCCTAAACAATATAACAGTTGCATGAAAACAAACTAGATGGGCTAAACACATCAGCTATTATAAAAAGGCACAAAACATCATTCAAACACCTGGGACCCAAAGTATATCTGAAGCCAAAACTTCCTTTTTTAGATTGAGTATGGAATGGTTAAAATTTCTATTTTTAAATTTGTCATCTGTGTTTTATTAGGAAGATTTTCTGCCACTTTCTGTACTGTAGGCACAACAGGATAAAGGAATAATTAAAAGAGTGAGTAAGAGAAATACCCTCATAGACAGTCACCCCCGGCGCTAATGTCCTTGTTGGAGGATTTGCATTATATTCCTGTTATAGTGACAGTTTCAAATTTTTGTTTTCCTACCTTTTACCAGGACAAATCGAGAAAGTAAATCATCCCAGCATAGACATGGACAAAAATAAAACTGTTCCCCCATCACTTTATCCACAACTAAGAAAAAAAAGTTTTGACTATACATAAACATTAACTGTTCATCTTATATCAACCTTCTACTTCAGCTAAAACAATTTTTGCCTACCACAATACTCATATTTTATTCTAAAAAGAACTAAATGAATTATACAAGTTTGATATGTTCACCCTAAGTACATTGACAATGAGACTCATGCTCTTCCTTATTCAATATCCCATACCATAAAACAAAGTAACTAAACTCATGGATATTCTATAAAAACTTAGCCATGTCCCATTTTATATGTCAAAATATATATTTATCCACAACAATATAACTAATTTACTAGGCATTTCTCAGAATAAACAACATTTATCTGTAAATCCATCCGTACCACCAGTTTCCCTATTGCCCAACTCAAGCTAAAATTGAACAAGATGGATTTTTAAAACAATTCTGTTATTAAGTGGTAATTATAAGTATACCCTTTGGAATAAACTTTTCAAATTCAAAAACCCTTTGTGTAGCTTTGCATTTTAATTTAGGACCTTTTATGCCTTAAAGTTTCCTGTTAACAGAATGTAAAGTGAATGTTTAACTAAAAATAAAACCCCTCCATTTCCCACCACCTCCTGATGCAGACACAAGGTTACTACAGTAATACAGAGATCCTAGGAAATGTAGTCTGACATCTATCCTTCTTCTTACTTTGGGGGTTACATGGTCACACATGACTTCCTTTGACTTCCTTCCTTTTGGTTGAATTTACAGATTGGAGGAAATGCAGCCCTTAAACAGGTATTCTGTTAGCCATTATGCTTCCATAGACTATTTGTACTACTACTACTTGTTTGTACTAACTTATCAACCCAATTAGAATTTGCCTTGGTTATTTTGGGGTTTAGTTGGGCTTTAGGTTACCTGAAGCCCAACTAAACTCATCTTTAGGATATCAGTCTACAAAATTTGGTACTGCTAAAAAACATGCACAAAGTGTAAAGCATTTTTTTTTCAGAACAATAAAATGTCCAACTGTTTGCCTGCTCTAAAGATGGTTGCATCTTAACTCACCAAAATATGTCCAAAATTTTATAAATTTAATAATTAAATTTTTTTTTTATAAAACA
>NC_092865.1:41058509-41061477 GCF_032062135.1 Pyxicephalus adspersus | reverse complement strand
GGGCTTAGCGGTTAGGGGGTTAAGACATGGGGAGCCCAAGTTTAGATTATATTATGGTTTACCAGAATCAAACAGCATATTCAATGTTTTGGCCAATTTCTAACCATACTACAGCAACACTAATTATATCCAAATAGACTATTTGTCTATTGGGTTGCCATCAATGCCTGCACTGCAGCCTGAAAGATCTGGCTATTATAGAATGAGCACACTACTCGAAGGACATTTGTTTCATTCTAGAAATAATGTTGTCCAGTATTTATTCATCTATATTTACATATTGAACTTTCATGTAAAGGTGTAATTAGCAAATTCCAGCAGGTCTTTAATACCCAATTGTTTACAAAGGGAATACAAACATTTTGCACATACTGCTAGATTTGATAGAGTTTTTAGGCATATTGTAAATTAATTAGTGGCAACAAAATTCTAGAAAACCAATTTAAAAAACACTTTATATACCAAAAGAAGTTCTCCTTACCAATAACTTTTGCAAGATCATCTTCCTCTTCTTTGTTTTCAACAGTGTTCTCCTTAATAGTAATAGTAGTTTTCTTTGATTTAGTTGTTGGTAAACTAGGCTGTGATCTCACTGGTGCCACGGTGCTTTTATCCAGTGTTGATGGCTGGATAGGTTTTATGTATACTGTTGGACTGTTAGTGCTTTCTGTAGTCAGTATAGTTGTTGTAGTCTCTGTAGTTGTTGGAATTTGGTCAGCCTTTACCTGCTCTGTTGTTGTATATTGAAGTGTGGTGGCTTGCTCTGTAATTAGCTCTGTTGTTGTTGCTTCTGTACTTGAAGGAGGTAATGTTGAGGGTGTTCCTGAACTTGATACATCATACCGCTCTGTTGGCAATCTGGTGTTTATATCATTTGAATTTGATGAAGCACTAGCTGGACTTTCTGTGGTACTGAGCTGCTGAATTACATGTTTAATCAGTTGGTCTTCAATTAGCATGTCTATAGTGTTGTCTCCACTAAATGAATCATCCTCTAAAAGATCAAAAGAAAATAAAAACAAGGTAACAAGGTAACATTATCATAGAAGTATGGGACAATATACATTATTTTCTCTACTAGTCTAATAAAAACACTGGGTTAGTTATCAAGAAGCTGGTAATACAGCACAAGCATAAGTGCAAATTTTTAATAGCACACATGTAGGCCAAAATATTCACACAATAAATCTTATTCTTACTAGGAATCAATTACTGGTAATTTAATATTCTTTCTCTTACTAGATATAAGTAAAGGGTTTTACATATTCTTAGAATAATTTGTTTTTCACTCACTGAAGCTAGCCAGGAAAAAAATAACACGGTACTCATTTATTTGAAAGCTTTCATGTTTTATCGTCAAAGAAAAAAATTAAACTAGGTTTATTTTTTTTTACTGATCAAAACTGATAAACTCAAAGAAACATGGTCTCTGGAAAATATTATAAATAATAAAACACAAAATAACTGGCTGCAAAAAATGGATGCACCTTTACAAAAATTACAGCCTGGGGTCTGTGCGCATAGGTCTTTGTAGCTTTGCACTTCTGTACTATGTAGATTTCCCCAATTCTTCCTCTTTGTAAATCAGCTCCAGCTCTGTCAAGTTGCACAGAGATTTTGAGTGAACAGCCTTTTTCAATTCCAGACACATATTCTCTGTTGGACTGAGATCTGGACTCTTGGTCATTCCAGAACATTAACATTTTTGTTGTGAAGCCATTTCTGTATACATTTGGCTTAATGCTTGAGGTCATTGTTTTGCGGGAAGAGAAATCTTTTCTGAGGTTCAGGTTTTTAGCAGACGGTGTCAGGTTTTATTAAAGTATTGCCTTGTGTTTTGCTGCATTCATTTTACACAGTAACCCTGACAATCCTTATAGGATCTGATGGAGAAGAACCACGAAAGCATTGTTATGTCCACCTAATACTTCCTGGTGGTGATGGTGGATTTGTGATGATCTTCAGTGTTTGACTTATGCCATAGTGTCACAGCTGATGGTAAAAGCTCATCAGAATAATTCATAATAATATATTTTAATGTGGGATATTTTCTGCCCTACTAGTCTCTGTCTTCTGACTTCTGCTTTATACTTACCTTGACTTGATACCTTTTTTGACGTAATGGTGTAGATGCTGGTTCACCCAAACTTGGATCTTCCATACACACATGTATTTATAATGCAATATTCAAACTATTGATACATTCATACTTCACAATAGTGCCCTTTTTTAAAGCTTTCCATGGCTAGAGAGGATACACTTTCATCAGTGAAGCTGGGCGATCCAGCAAACCTAAAATGGATCTGGTCCAGGATTTAAAACATTTGCTAGAAAATAGAATGAGAAATGAGAAATCCATTCCAGGTTTGCTGGATCACCCAGCTTTATTGATGAAAGTGTGTCCTCTCCAGCCTTGGAGAGCTTTATTAAATCAGACCCAAAGTATCTCTTTTTTAATAATTTTGTGATTTTGGAAAAAAATGTCTGCACTAGTAAAAATGTACATTTGATAATAAAAAAGTGTTTACTTATTTATTGTTATTTTGTTTTTGTTTTTTCATTGTAATTAATATTTTGTTGGTAAATATGTTTACAGTATATTTCTGTAACATCAAAAAAGTAAATCCGCAGAGATCCACTGTACTATGTTCAAAAAGAAAAATGAACACCTCACATGTAGTGCTGTAAAATGTATCAATAAGTATCAATAGCACAAAAACATCAACCCTAGTATTTTTTAAAAGCTTTGATTCTTTTGCAAATAACAAGACAGTAATATAGATCATAAATAAAAAGTATTAGGGGGGGCCGTAGTAGTACTGCACAACATAGCATCAACAGTACCATCAGCATCATTATCAATATTGAACATTGATTTGGCAGCATTAGACACACAGAGGCTGATTCATCAAGCAAAATCGGAAGCTCGCTCGCGCATTCGTATTCGCGATCCGAAATCGTACGCCGT
>NC_092865.1:40978334-41057522 GCF_032062135.1 Pyxicephalus adspersus | reverse complement strand
TCTCCAGATGTGTGGTGGCAACAGACAATTTGATAGCATTATAGACTTACAGAAATTAAATTTTACAGATGACTGGAGGTTTTTTTTATTATTCAGAGACATGCAGGATATTTTATTGTCTAGCCCCATTCTCCTATAAACCATTTATATCATGAGATGATCCTGTCTTGGCATGTTTTCTGACACCAGGAGAGCATTTTTAGTTCCAAGGACTTCCTGTCTTGGCTGTTTTTTCTTGCTTTTATTGGCATTAACTCATTAGGTATTCCTTGCACACATGTTTAAATCTATTTACATGTCATTTTCCATTAATTAGAGTTTTCTTCTTATTTAGTGCCATCAGTTTACATAGACACAACCCTGGCTCCAGAGACTTTTAGTAGGAAGAAATTGAGAAAATACCTGTTAGAAGTTGTGTGTAAATAGACCTTAATAAGGAATACCTTAATTTAGAAAAACACTTTTATCAAACTATGAATGCACAGCCTTAATGAGCATTAGTGACTAACATTTTACTGACAGAATGTCTACCAATGTTACCATGACCTAATATATGTGGAATACAACACTTTACTAAAATACAGGATGGTCAATATATGTTTGCCAAGCGTAGCAAATGAGAAAATACAAACATTAGCAAAAACAAATTTAGTAATCTTAACGAGCCAAAATTTATAAAGAAGCACACAGAAGACAAGCCGAAAATCCTCTATATACTTTTGTGGTCAATATGATTTCTCTTGTTTTTGCACAGATGCAGTATGAGTAACTATCAGACTCTAAAAGTGATCTGGAACATCTCCAGCTGGATCATCCTAGCCACCATGATGAATTCAGAGATTCTTTAACCCTATTCTGAAGAAAATTTGTTAATTTCCCAGACAACTAATGTTGCTTGTTTAAAGTTTCTATTTTCTGCTCTGGTATTGTAGAGATTTGTACTGTAGATTAGTGAGTAGAGAATGAACGGCTTAAGCTAGGTACATACTTCCAATAATTATAGTTAGAAAACGAACGATTACGACCAATCAATGATTATGCACGTTTATACTTGAACAATCGTATTGTGCACAATTCTGTACATGCTGTAACGATACGAGTGTTCAAATATAATCCACCAATAGTGTACACACCGTGGATACGATCGTTTGAACGATGCAGGAAGTGACATGTAAAGGAGAAAGTGTATTGCAGAAACATGCACGATCACTGAACGACTGTACACATGATAGATAGTGAACGATCGTCGGCCAATCAGATCTGCCGTGCCGGTTGTTCATTTCCAACGACAATCCTCATTCGTCCGCTTCGTTGGTCACTTTGTTTTAGAACGATTTTTAACCAATCGGTCGTTCGTTTCCAATGATATTTATTGGATGTGTGTACGCAGCTTTAGTGTCTTCACTCTCCTTAGAAACATTAGCACATATTGTGTTTCACACATTGATGAGACAACATGATCTTGAGACAACTTTTTCATCATCATTTGGGATTGCATCCAACAACAGAGAGAAATTTTCTCCAATCCAAGTAAGCGTAAGAGAAAAATTCTTCACTCTTGGTGAAAACTCTGGAACCTCCATTTTGCTTGACCAGTTTGAAAATCACTTCAGAGACATCATGTACATAAAGTATACAATGTCCACCATTGTAACTTCAGATCAATTCACACAATGCCAAAACAAATGTTCCAGTGAAATATCAGTAAAACGTGAGATTTCTCATCATTTCAGTCGTGGTGCCAAAGGCTACTAAGGCGCATATGGAGTGGAAAGAACTTTCTTTTTGATAACTTGCACAGATGTTGCAGAACAGGAAAGACATACCTGTCATTACATGCAGTGATTTAGATACTGTCTATATTACTAATGTAAATAAACTATGACTTACAAATTTTGGGAATGACATGAGATCCAAACAACAGCACATCAATATTTATGCAGTAGAGCTTTGGAGATCACCAAAGGAGAAATGATGCTTTAAAATCTAAATGGACCATGGTAATCTCAATATGTATCAAAATATTTTGCATATGCCACAACAGAGATTATTATACCATCAGAAACCCTGACAATAAATGTACCATATAATCATTTTTTAAAATCTGAAATTTAAATATGAAACCTCATTGGTTATAATGGAAAATTGCAGGATCTGACCAAATGTGTAGAGTGGAGGATAGAAGGTTGGCATTGTCAGCAAGCAGGCGAGGGGGGGTGGGGGTATTTAAGATGGCTTACCCCAATGTCTTGTGGACTGCACGCTTGAGCATCATCAGGATTTTTCTTTCCTCAGCCAATAAGAGAGCACTAGAGGTTTTGAATGGGGAGACTTGTCCACATTTAACCTCTAGTACCAGGGATCGCACACTAAGCTGATCAATGAACGCAAGGAAAATTAAAAGAAGGTTCAAAATCTCGCTCGTTCATCCCTAATTATCACTGGAATTTTTTACCTTTCTTTCCTTTCCAGCGACAGCCAAAAAACTGTAAACTTTTGGATTTCTCTTTACTTTTTGTCCTGTTGACAATACTTACCAGGACAACTAAAGAGAGATCATCCAAGCAGGGATACAGACAATTGTGCAAGCCTGACAGAAATTCTCATCGTTCTCCAAACTTTTAAAAAATAAGAATAATAAAAAGATAGAGATGTCTGGAGTTTTGGTATAATTTCCAAACTCTGCATGATTGCGACCATTTGCTTTCTGTTTGTTCTTAAACACTAGCTAAAAAAGAAAAACACTAGCTAAAAAAAAGTACATAAAATGTGTTTATTTCATAGCTCTAGGTTAACAGTTGTTAGGTAATGGGAGAAAGAAAATGAAGCTGTGCCAAAGCTCTGTTGACAGTTTGCAGACACGTATTTCCTTTCTGTCAGTTTATTAAGAAACACTTTACAGAAGCTTCCTGAGCAGGAGCAGTAAAATAAAGAAAAGCTTGTAAAAATTGGAAAAAATACAGTAAAAGCTTCTTGACAAAGTTCTCTGTAAGTAAAAATGGTATGAAATAGGCGTTTTAATTAAACATGTTTGCTTAATTTGAAGATGTTTCCTAAGAAGTGCTTTGAGCCCTTCTTACCAGAATGTTTAAAAAATTCCTATCTTAAAAATTTCTATTAAAAAATCTTCTCCATATGGTGTATAGTTTACAAGGCACAGACTAGAACCGTGTTTTCCATAAATGTCATCCAGTACTTATTAAAGTAAATGTTCACCAGACTTTCAAACAGATGAACGAGTATACATTGAGAATAGCAAAAAAGCATATTTAGCATTTCACTTGTGATTTTGTGATAGGTGGAACACTTTACCGATGACAACTGATGGGAACTCTACTGATGGCAGATTGAAGTTAAACTGGTAAAATTGGGGCCCAAGTAAAGCTTTAAAACGTAATATTGTAATGCAGAGAAGCTGCATCAACTAAAACAAATTGGGCTATTTTAATGGTTCTGTTTGCTGCAGCATTGGTTATAATACACAGAACTTTAGAAAGTCAAAACACTATGCTACATACGTAGAGCACGAGGGTCTGGTTCTGCCCAATGGTGTTGAGCAGTGCAAGGAATAGAAGGCCCCTTCCCAGGTCCTCCAAATTTTTTTCTAGGCAATCTTAGGCAATTGGGGGGGGGGGGTGGATTTTTTTTTCTCCAGCACTTTTTCAAACCATCTGGCATTAAACAGCAGTGGAGCTCAGTGCTTACCAACAGAGATGGATTAAGGTCAAATGGGGCCCTATACAAAGAAGCAGCTCCTCATTACAACCCTATGATTTACAATGATAAGGACTGCCTTAGGGCACAGGGGAGCAATGCTTTTGGTCTTTTTTTACATCTGTACTGGAATAGCCTGTCCAATTAGACATACTGCTGCCCACAAGTGAATACTCGGTTAGTTGTATAGTTATGGAGGTTAGAAGCTTGAAGGTTGTATCTTGGCCCCCTGGATGTGCTTCTGGACCTAGATAGCCTTGATTAGGCTCTGCTTACCAGCCACTGTAGTCTGAAACCAGTCTCTGTCTCTTTTTCCTGAATAACTGTAAATGATGGGGGCTTTTGGTGTACTGTGGCGCTGCTTTGAGAGTAACCGTCCTAAAACTACTAAGATCATTGTGGTTACTTGTCACTGCTTTTCCTCTGATGAAGGGGCCCTTTGTTCTATCAAATACATCAGGAAATATTAATATGTGACAACATGCTTACTATGAGAATACAACTGCATAGATGCTGAAGTCTAAAATGACTCATTTTAAAACAGATGAGGTATATTTATATGTAACATATGTGTAAAAAGATCTCAGTCAGTTTAAGTTATAGATTTGATGAAAAACAATGATTTTTTTGTGAAAAAGATGATTTCAAATGGTCATTGGGTCTGATTTATTAAAGCTTTCCAATGTTGGAGAAGATACACTTTCATCAGCAAACGTGTAATGGAGTTTTTAAAAGTCATTTGCCAACAAATGGTTTCAAATCTGGACCAGATCCATTACAGGTTTGCTGGATCACCCAGCTTCACTGATGAAAGTGTATCTTCTCCAGCCTTGGAGAGCTTTAACACATCAGGAACATTAAGTGTAGCACAAACTTTAACACACGCACACACACACACACACACACACACACATATATATATATATATATATATATATATATATATATTTATCACTCCAGAAAGCAGTGAGTGGAACAAGAAACACATTGACAAGCTACAGCCTCGTAAATCTGCAATGATAATATTGAAATCTACATCTTGTACAATATTTTATCCTACTGTAGTGCTAGCAGGAACAGCTTTCCAAGGAAGGGCAACATTGCTCTCAAATCAGGAGCAGCTCCGTATCGTTGCCACATCATCACAGATTGCTATATTACGGGGGTTTCACTGACGGGCTCACCAGGTATTTGTAGGATTTTGTAGAGGGAATAGAAGAAAACTGTAAATGCAGATGGATTTATGATTATTTGCGGAGTGCTGAGCGCCTGAGGAGACCAAAGTTTTACTTTGATTCTGATTTCCAGACAGAAAGAGGAAATATGCATCACATTACGTAATGCATATTGTATTACCAGGAGGTGCTTTTTTGTGGGCTGTAGATAACACAGAATAAATTAACGTGAATGTAAAAATGGGCAGATAAACATTAACTGTATATATTAAATTTGTTTTAGTAAATCTGAAAACTTACTGCATACGTTGCACTGGTGAAATTTGTGTACTTGTGTATCCTTTACTACGGCTAAAGCCCTGTACTTGGATCATGAAGAATTGAACACAAAAAATGATTGCTTCTAAACTCAAATTTTTTTAAAAAAAAGGAAATTAAAATATTTAGAGGATGGAAAAAGATTTAGTGTAAAGTAACATTTTTGGTCAATAAATATTGGACAAAATCTATACATCAAACAAAAGGTGTTATAATACATTATAATATATCTGATCAAAAAGATAAATAATATATTAGATCAAAAATTGGGAGGAGAAAAGAAGGACAGAGGGATCTGTTTCTGAAATAGGGACAATCCTTCAAAATGTGGGACATTGGGGCACACACACACATGAAAGCACGCTTCTATTTACAGAAAGCGAAGGTAGAAAACACATTTAAAGCTATATTGACATAAACCCCACATCCAGTGTAAACAACATGGTGTGCTTAGAATTAATTAGTCATTCATATACAATGCCTTAACTAAGAAGATTTTTTTGGCAACTTAGTATGCAGTGACTTCAGTGTGGACAGGCTGTAAATCTTTCTTACAGAATTCACACTTCTGTTGATGTCAGCATGTAAATAGGCACGTTAAATATGATGGTGTATAAAAGATTTGAGGTAATACACTACCTGTGCAAACATACTATATTTACCTTTTTTTTCTCTTTTTTTTTTTTGTCCAATGTTAAGAAAACTTGCCAGACTGTCTTTAGTGGCCACCAGTAGCAGATCATAAATCTTTCTAACAGCATCAAGTTGCTGATTTAAAAACATATTTTTTATTTGTCCATTTTAAGAATGTGAAAGTGCTTTTGGCAAAAGTATAATGGCTGTTGCGAGGATTGTAAATAACCCGAGATACCCTTGAACACCACATTGAAGAGAGGAAATTTGTGGTATGCAAACAGGGCCTTACTTATGGTGTGGGTGATTTGTCACAAAGTCTAGAATATGTTTGCAGAAAACTCCGATTAGACATGGAGATGTACAAGTCCATATGGTTTTGTCAATTTCTTAGGAGTTTTCCCAACCTGTCTTTACTTCTTTAGCTATAAACAATAACATCTACACAAGCGGTGCATGGACAAATGCAAAAGTTTCAGCCAATGATCAGTGATGAACAATGAACTATCTAAATAATTCCTATGTAGCCAAAAAGTAGCAAACAGGATCATGTCTGCATTGCAATAGCTTTATATTAAAAATTTACCTTAGAATCAAAACATTTGACAAATGAAATATTCCTTGCAGAGGAATATATCACTTTTTTATATGAACAGCTTTCATTTCTTTAATAAATAATTCCCATTCTACTTTCTAGAAAAACTAAAGTTAAGTTATGGATCTTTTTACAGCACAGTAAATTTTACATTTTACTCTTTATAAGGCTAAAGCAAAAGCACCAGAAAACGTAAAATAATAGTTCAAATGTTCAGTATAAATGTTTACTTACGCAGATCATCCATGTCACCATCATCTTCTGTATCTTTGGCCTTGTAAAATGTTACACCTCGGACAACAGGCTTTTGGACTGGTTTTGATCTTACGTCAATTTGTTTTGTAGATATTGGCCATCTTTGAACTTGTTGGGGTGGTGGAGAATGGGGCTTTGGATCTTCAGCTTTTGCTTGATCACCTCTAACAAACGTTTCCTCATAATTTTCCTAAGTAACAAGAGATAAAAAAAACTACTAAATTATCAGAACATTTAAATGTACTGTTTATTATATTGACATACACTGGTCTTCCCTTAACCCCCTCCCTCTTCCACTAGTATAAAAATTATAGACAAATTTTGCAGAAGCTTACAATTCCATTGTAAAAGTTTTGATTTCAGTTATTTTATTATTTTACCTTTAGGATGCCTTCACTTGGTTCTGAAAGCTTTTTATTAGTGCATAGTTTATCCATTAGCATCCAATCACTGCCGCCCGTTTATTACCTTTGGGGCTGCCTCGGGGAGAAACTATATGTGTCGCCTACCCAGATGCAGCAGTTCATTGGCATTAGGAAGTGGTAACCTCACAACAACCTCATGGCCAGTGTAAACATAGCCTAAATGGTCTGATCATAATCACCCCCACACAAACACATGTACATTCTTTTCTGAGTAAAGTACAACAGCAGCAGAATCCCCTTAGATACTGAAGACTGTACCAGCTCGATAAAGTCACAAAACATGACCAATAGTGTGGGCACAGACTACAACAATTGCATAATTGTTTGGCAGACCCAAAAGTGGACATGAACAGTGGAGTTAAATGAGAAAGTATTAAAAAAGAAAGTTTATGAATTTAGCATGCTAAAATTTGAGTGTTACTGTATGCCTATCAACAATATAAAAATAATATTTGGTGTGTTTAAACAGATATTCAAATGTACTAGGTGTAGAAAAACAACTTCAGGTACTAAATTAGGCACATAAAGGGATTAACTTGTAGCAAAGCCCTCTCCATTGTCAGCAGTATGTTTTGACTATTTTACAGTGACATTGTTCTCGTTCTCTACCCATATGTAGCTTTTTTGTTTATTACATATATAAAAGTAGGGATTTCAATAAGCCCTACATTACCTTCTCTATAATAAAACCATATTTTTTACCCTCATACCAAACACAGAGATGGAATTTGGCCTTGTATCATATGTCTCTGCTCATTTGCCATATATGTGGTATTCTAGCATAAGATCTGAAGAATTTGAGTTTTTTTTTCTAATAACCTTGTTTTGTACAGATGTGAACACAGAACTACCTGAACAAATGTTTAACACTCCTCATCTATAAAAATGTAGAACATTCTACAATCCTATCAACACTTATTTTACATTTAAATTTATTTGAATGCCTAGGCATATACATTATCCAGTCACATAATCTAAAGCATGTAAAACTGTTGTTGAATTTTAGATACATTTTAAAATTACAATTAGTTGAAAATAGACAAATGTGATAAAAAAGGTGTTTTAAAGATTCAACCAATGCAACATATACAGTATACACAGCCACCGACAACAACAGCAACAGAATATAACAAATTTGCAAAATATAAGCGATAGTTTGATTTGAGGTATGCAAGAGAGATTAAAGCATCAATATGGTGTCCTAGGAGGGAAGGAAAAGTGAGTATATCGAAGTCCCCTAAAGAGTAAGGTAGTGAAAATGGTAATTTCATTTCACTTAAATAATAACCAGCAATCTTTTCATTGAAAGTAAAAATAACATGCAGCTTCTGCAAGTCCATGTGGACAGAAAAAGGCTAAAAAGAGGTTAGAGGGGATCACAAGCACTGGGATACAAGGAAGATTGAAATATGACAAATATTTGACGGTCTTATCCCAAAGCCTAAGGGTGTCGTTGGATATCGAGGGTATTAAATGCCCAAAAATAAAAAAAAAGTCATGAGTGAAAGTAAAAAAATACTGCTACATTCATGGTCAGTGGGAAAAATGCCTCTGCATCAGTGGGTAAAAACATGTTCAGGTGTCAATGGGCGTAAAAAAAATGGCCCCTTTTCTGTGGGAAAAAAATTACCCTGCATCCATGGCTAGTGGAGGATAAAGGCCCTTTTATAGGTGGTCAGTGGTAGTAACAAATACTGTTTACTAGAAGGGAAGATAATTAATAATTACTTTAGGTTATTGTTTTGGCTTATCCCTATTTAATGTACAGCGCTGCGTAATATGTTGGCGCTATATAAATCCTGTTTAATAATAATAATAATAATAATAATTGTGTAAAAATATCTCCTAACAGCAGTTAGCAACAGTTTGGAAACTTAGTCATTATTCAAACTAATAAACTGAGCAAAATGTTCCATGCTCCACAATATATACAATTTCTGCACTGCCAAAAGTTTGTTTCATTTTTCCAAGATGAAAAAGAAAAAGAATAAACATAGAGAGTTTATATAAACTCACTGAAGAAGCCTTTACTAAATAATAATTACTACAATATACTATATTTTACTTCAACCTTTAGAAGAAAATCTTTGAATTTTTTTTTTGGACCTAACAATGTATTTAATAAATAAAGTATTTTTTTAAATAATAAAGAAAACCAGTAGATATGAATGTTTTATATAATATGAATAGAACAAATAGGATACCTGCAAAAGTTGAGATCCCTGAGGGAAACAGGATACTTTACACTGGTTTGTGCAAAACCGAGAAAAACTACACTACTTAACAATCGTTGAAATAAAAACAAAAATATTTTAATCTAAGAATAATATTTGCAAAATACACAAGACTGAAAATATTAGAAGTGCTTTCCTAGCTAATAAATAGCATCTCCACGCATGTTCAAAAATAAATTAAAAGAATTACATTTCACCCCCATTAACAGCTATAGCCCACTAATTATGTAACATGGGTCACAATGGGGAAAAAAAGAATAGAAAACCAAATGCATAAATAATACAACATATGCCTGATCAATATCAAAATTTGTTGTGTATGCTAATAAATATACATGACATGACTATGGACTAAAGCGCTGCTGTTGGGGCTATATAAATACTGTGTAATAATAATAATAATAATAATAATGCTATGAGCCCCTATTCTCTAAATTACATGATAATTTATAAAATATAAACACATGTGTTCAAAGAATGGTGGTGCTACCCTTAGTTTTTGTCAGGACAACAAAGATGTAAAACTAGGCAGAGGACAAGAGCAGCACATGAATAACAGTGTGCGCCATTTCATCATGAGCTTTCTTGTGGTGTTTGTCATTGGCCATCCAAAATTTTAAACCGCATAAGTATGTACTTTATGTCAGAGTCTGGGAATAAATGACTAATATTTTCAAGTCTTTCAGAATGTTTCCAATTAGGAAATTATGTTTTGCACTTAAAAAGAAAGTGATCGATTATATTAAAGCAGTGCTAGCGCAGGGTCCATTCTACGTTGTATGATCTTGAATGATATCAAGAGAAAAGTCATGATTACCAAATGTGCTACAAAGTCTTCAATGTGGGTATTGGGATTGGAAGATGTATAAATCACAGAATTTCTAAGCAGTTTTTAGTACCCCATAATTGGGCATGTACAGGCTTTTCAGCAGATTTTAGGTAGTTTTTGCAGTGGCCATTGAGGACCACAAAAGGGCACATTGGTGTTCAGATTTGTGATTGATATCCTTCTCACCTCAAATTTTGTAAAAAAAAAAATTCACTTGCATTAAATATTATAGAAAAAAATAATATTAAATCCCTAAATTCTAGCTCAACCTTTAGTCTAGAACAGTTGTAAAGGCCACTCTTCTGAAAATGCTTACTATGATTTCACTGCACACCATGAGCATCTTAAGCCTAAACCAAATCAAATAAAACTGTGTAACTTCCTGGTTGTTGGATGTCCAGGATCATCTTTTCCTCCACAACGTGATTTATTTTTTTACCTTTTCTTGTGCCAGCCCACTGTTGAAATTATTTTTGGGGGCTCTTAAGAGGTGTACTGAAGCAGGTTGCTGTATTGTTTTTGACAAGCTATCTCTAAAATCATTTATCATAAAACACTGTTTTTTTCATTTCCTTTGCACTTGGATATTCAAAATGAACATGATTATTTTCTAACATCTACTTAATTAATTGGTGCATAATACATTAGCACAATATAAATGCAAGATACTAATAACTAAATAAAAAAATTACATTTAGTAAATTAATCCCATCAAGTCCCTTCATTGGTTCAACCTGATAATGTTTTTTCCATTGCAAAGATCTTTTTTTCTGCTAAACACTACCCTTTCATTTGCTTGAGCATCATCCTAAATCTCTACACCACAAACCACTTCCTCCTAGTCACATTATTTGGACCAGGCTCAGTATAACTGGGCCGTTAATATTATAGTTTATACCCTCTCGGCACAGCAACCTAAACATGAAAGATTGTGGTGTCTGCCTTATTTGTGGGACATGATATGGAAGTGAATATGAAATATAATCTTGCTTCTGAAGAGTTGTAGTAGTAGTAGAATTTCACGTGTGCATATACTGCTACACTAATTTTTGCATCATATTACAGGCCCCTAATATGAAAGAAAGTATAAACCTAAAAAGAAAAAAAGATGTATATTACAAAAAGCTTATCACAGTATACAAAATTCCTGCTGATCCTGCTAAATGCATTGTCAGTCACTTTCTGGGAACTGAACTAAAAACAAAACATTGTGTATTTTCCTCTGTAAATTTCTAATCCCCCCTCCCTAACGTATTGGAGATATGACATTCTTTCTTGGGAATCTTTCAGGTCCATGTGTTTCAATGGCAGTTATTGATTCATACCAGGGCATGTTTGAGGGAATGTCAGATTCCCTGTTCTAGATATAGAGCCCAAAGAGAGAAATACATAATTAAAGTTTAAAGTCTAGGTGGGGTGATAATCCATGGCTTTTTCTACAAAAACAATGGAGTAAAAAAAAAAAAAAAAAAAAAAAAAGCATAACCACAAGGGAAAATTGGTAAGCTCACTACATTACATTTTTGTTTTGGAGTTTTGATAGACTTTAATGATTTAAAAGATCTAGCTACAAAAGAGGCAATGATAACATAATTCAAATAAAAGAGCCAATTTTCCTTTGAGATAGAAACTATAGACTAAGAGGAAACACTTTCAAGAAGACAAATGACCCAGAACCATAATGGGGACATTTCAAATCAATTATAGCACATGACAAAACTTTATTTGTGGGGCAAATATAAAGTAAAAACTTTAAAAAGCAGGGAATAGTAAAAAAAGGCATTTTAATTGGGTATATCTGGTATTTGCAGGCATCTGTCATAAACACATTGTTACAATAAGCCTGATTTATTAAGGTTCTGCAAGACGGGAGACGATAGACTATCATGGGATAACCTGGAAATGATGGTGAAATGAA
Organism: Pyxicephalus adspersus; assembly: GCF_032062135.1. Classification (NCBI taxonomy): domain Eukaryota; kingdom Metazoa; phylum Chordata; class Amphibia; order Anura; family Pyxicephalidae; genus Pyxicephalus; species Pyxicephalus adspersus. The sequence goes on along the minus strand of NC_092865.1, from coordinate 41,045,426 downwards.
AAATGGTGTTCTAGTAAACCTTGAATAGATTTTTTATTTGCCAATCGATTGCATTTGCGATTAGTTGCCAAAAGTTTTCAATCATGACCCAGATCTATTCCAGGTTTCCTCAATCACCCAGGTTCTCTCATAATAGTCTATCTTCTATAGTCCTGGAGAACCTTAATAAATAAGGGCCAATGTAATTTATAAAGTGGTTGTGTGCAAATCAAAGGCTTGTCCTTAAATTATCAGTTTCATCAATCTTACAAGTGAAAAAAACAAAACAAAACGTTATTGGCTAACGATTATTTGCATGTCACTCTCTTTAAATAACTCTGTTGCTCTTTTCCTACCCTCAATAATGTGAACACACTTTGAACAAATATTGATCAGGTAGGTTTGTTTACCGCAATACTGTAAAAAGAGTTATTGCAGAAGTTGGTCTCTTCTATGCCAGGTAGGGCACAGTAATGACAGTGCTTGGAGACAACATACCACAGAAATGATAACATTGTAAACCTTTTTTACTTTTGAATGCAACAGATAAAATAATGGCAAAAGATCGGGATGGAGATGTGATGTAAACTGGTGCACCATAGATAGGAGTGTAGTATAGGACAGTAAAGGGAAAATCAGCAAGAACGGCTCCTGCAACTGACCGGTTTATAATCTCCAGTTATTCTTAACTCCTGAAGGAAAAAATCTACCTGTTGTGTTTTTATATTTCAGCTTAATTTGGCTAGATAATTTTGACATTTCTTTCCCATGTGTAATTTTTAATTTCTTAGTGAGAGTTTTAAACAAAATTGGCCATTAGGAGGACAGTTTTCTATGAACAAGGACAGGGACATCTCTACTTGTCACAAGGACATCTCTACTTATCATGCCTCCAGCTAAGTACGACAGTAACAATGATCTTAACTGTTCTCTGCTGAAATGTTGAAGCACCTTGTCATTATTGAGCTTGTATGGTTCCTACACAACTCGTGTAGTCTTGTAATGAGTATATATTACTATTATTGTTAATAATATTATCATCATTATCATAATCATTTTTAACATTAATATGTGCACCAGCACAGCAGGATTGGCCGAATCTATTCTGAGTTTGCATTTGTTAGTATAATCAAACTGAGCAAATCCCAAAAACCCAAATGCACTAAATTAACTGTGAGCAAAAGGGCCAGAGGATTATTCTTCACACAATGCTGTACATCCTGCCAAGTATTCCTTGAATTGCTCTATAATTGGCAAAACTACAGGAGACAGTTCCAAACTAAACAAACAATAGTTGGTAAGATTTCACTAAAATGGTCTTAGCCTTCCATTGGCAAAAGTAATCATATTTTCCACACCGCCCTGTTTTGTGTTAATATGGACCCCAACAAGCATGGATTTGACAAACAGTATATAACATGGACCATTACTCACTTGTCTGCACCTATTTCAGGTCAAATGCAGTTCCATGGACACTTACTACTTATTTGGTTACTTAGATACAGCCTGAATTTAGTCAGACTTTGTAAAAATAAGTTAAGTTTTTAAAAATATTATTTATAAAAACACATCAATGTAATCTAGGCACTGTAATACAGTTGTAAAATAATATTTTCCACACATTGTTACATCAGTCCTTGAAACATGCCAGGAGCATTAGTCATGTCGAATGGCATTCTATTAAATTTGAATAAACTCATGGGAATGACAGTGGTGAGTTTTGGCTTATCTTCTTTCCTACCTGCCAATATTTATGGTTAAAAAAAAGAAAAGCAGATTATTAACAGTATTAATCAGGTTTTCTCTCTGTCCTGGCCCTATCATCCAGATATGTACTGATGTATTAATATTTTTTAAGTTGCAATAGGAACCTTTATTCTGATTTGGGTGACTTCCGTTCAGTATTAAGGATCCAAATACCTTGGTAACAACCCATCTAGTTATTGAAACATATATGCCTACCACTATAGAGACATATCAGACAAATATGTTTTTTAGGGACAACGCATTTCCAATTTCACATTTGCCTGCTGTGAAAAGGCTTTCTAATTATAATCAATTCAATTTCTTTAAATGCATTGTGGAGTAGTTATTCATTAAAGCTATGCAGACAGATCAATACCCTGTGTCTGAGTTTCAGCACTAAATATATTGCTGTTGCCAATTACATTACAAAAATGTTAATACTAAAGAGTATTTACCACCCTTAGTAAACTATTACCTACACAACATTTGCAGTTCTTTGTAAAAAGATTTAAATTTATAAGTCCATGGTGGAGACTAGGGGTAAATGAAATTAAACATTTTAATTTACCAAAAATGTTGGTAACAAATAGGAACTTTCAGCAAACTTGAGAGAAATGTGTTGAAGTTCAGGAAAAGACAAAACTGTGGGTAAATGAAATATACATTTTAATTTACCAAAAATGTTGGTAACAAATAGGAACTTTCAGCAAACTTGAGAGAAATGTGTTGAAGTTCAGGAAAAGACAAAACTGTGGGTTTTAGGAATGTAGTGGGCTTTACAAAAGTTTCTTTCATATATGATGTACTTGTGCCAAAAAAGCCCCCTGTTATCCTAATTATTTAAACTTAAGTGATTGTACAGAAATAATTGTCAAATTTACCTAAGCAGCAGAATAAGTGACAATAAGGATTTTTCACATTTTTACCATTTAAAAAACACCTCCAAAAATTAGAAAGTAGCAAGGAATTCAAGTCAACACACATTTGGAAAGGGTGGGGTACTCCATGTTGGGGGAGGGCAGAAAAGTAACGTGCATGAAAATGTGCACTTGATTTATTACTTAAAGTGGACCTAAATTCAAAATTTTTATTTTACATAAAAGGGTAGACAACCCTTTTATTTAAAGTAAAAATTGTATTTTTTTTTTGATAAGCACATAATGCTTTTTTAAAAAGGTGCAGCACCTCCCTTTTCTGTCTTGATCGCAAAGCCTCCCAGGATACCTACGTCACACATAGCGGGAGGCTCTTGGCTGCTGGTTCTGCACATGCCCTAATCTCAGGAGCCTTTTTTTTAATGGAAGAAAAAATATTACCAATCTCACACATGCACAGAGATCGGCATTCTTTTTCCCCATCTACGTCACCCGATCTTGGGCCTACACAGTGCAAGATCGGGTTACGTAGGAAGAAGAACCCGGACAAAGAGAGAAGATGTTGGCGCTTCCTCTGCGTCGGGCCGAAAAACGGATACTGGGACGACGCAGGACCCAAACAAAGAATCCTCCCGACAATCTGCCGGATTAACATTAAATTTGTTTTGTTATTTTGAATTTAGTTCCACTTAAATGCATTGTTAACAGCTATTACCATTCTAAAACTTTAATAGGGGTGAAAAACCTTGTAGTTCAAAGTAATTAGCGTAATATGGTTTCCAGGGGTTCTCTTGGTTGTGTTCGTTTAGCTTTAGGTTATATGGCTTTAAACAACTTTTTATTTTCATTGGGATTACATCTTCCTGAACGTCAGAATAGCAAACTGCAAAGGTAAATCTTTCTGTTATTTACTACATGGTCCAATACCACTGTACTACCAGACCAGACTGATATGTAACAAGCAGTACTTAGCAAAAACAGGCAAGTACGTAAGACATCGCTGAGCCAATATAATTTTACTGAAATTGTGGATTGCAGTGAAACCCCTTGAGACTTCTTGCAGAATCCTAACTTGTTTAAGAAACCTTGATATAAAATATACACCCACATTATCTTTTGTAGTTTATATCTTATTGGAATTTGCTCACACATGCCGATCTGCCTTAAAATAAACAGCCAGAATATAAATAAAAATGAAACTCTTGGTTGACGAGCTTACTAAAGCTATGTCTGCATTTAGGTAATATAAAAATACCCAGGACCTATAAAATTCCTTTATTTTTTAGGTCTTTATTTTTCTAATAACATAAAAATGTTCAACACCATATACCTAAAGTCTTCTTTCTCTGCAATCTTTGAAAACTCACATTTTGGGCAATACATTGTGAGCAAAGACTCTCAAAGTCATATATAAAAATAATTGCTTCCATGCAGAAACTGCTAATAAATGTTAATCTGAAACAAATCTGATGTTTGGGCGACTGTGTCTCTCACAGGAGCGAGCTCTTAACCTGCCCCCATTCTGCTGTGTAATTACTTAGACTCTCCCAGTAAAATCAAGATATTAACTTTCCAGGCAAAAAGCCAAACCTAAACGATTGAACAATTAACTATATACTGCATTCAGGAGATATCAGCTTTTGCTAAAGCTGACAGTTCTTATGGTCATTATAAAGTAATTCTTCATTTGCTTCTTAGTTGGCTTCTTGCCAGCTCAATGCAGGGAGTGAGTCACAGTCTCTATAATTATATATGAGGGGGACAGGTTCAGCAATGTCAACTGTAAGAGAATTGGAAAACTGAAAGTGAAATTAACAGATGATTGAGACAGAATAAGTACCCCTGTACGCATTTACTCAGAGTGAGCTGCCAGCAATCTGGGGGCCTCCCTTATGGAAGTAAAGTTTATTTTTTAAATGTCCCCTATAGTTCTCCACCGTTTAAATGAGGCGCAGTCCTTAGATATAGAACCCAAAAGGAAGCACAGAGTTCTGCTGTGTCGAGAATTTGCTGGCATATGTTAGCACTCCACTCGCAGATGATCTGTCCAGCGGCTTCCAGCATCCTCAGCCTCCCTTTGTGCAGAGAAGTGTCTTTCTTAACACCCCCTGCACTTACTTTGAGGTCGGGCACAACAGGGGATTTGAGAGTATGTGCAGTAGCCAATGAGCGGACTAGTTCCTAGTTCTAATCTTGTCCTGCTATTGGCTGCTGGTCTTATTTATACCCTGCTTGTTTTAGGCTACTGGATCCTCAGCCTTGCTACCTGAGACTTGCTCAGTTACACGCTGCCATTTTTTGCCTTTTCGGATTCCTGAACTGTGCCTGACCTTGACTATCTGCAGCTTGCCCTGACCTGTGCCTGACCTTGACTACGATTGTCTGCTGCCTGCCCTGACCTGTGCTTGAACCTGACCCATGCTTGCCTGCCCTGACATGTGCTGGACTTTGACTATGCTTGACAGTCCCTTCCATGATCTCAGTCTGCCTAGACCTTGCATTTCGCTGTCATCCTGCTCAGTACCTGATCTTGGCTGTCCATACACCAAAGCCTTTAAGTTGTATATGGTTGGTTGTACAGAACAGTATGATTTTCAGGGACCCTGCATACTGGCTCCACCTTTTTTTTTACTTTTACAGTTAGTTTGGCTTGGCTTAAATACAGCAGAAGGACCTGATTTACTATTTAAGGTGAAAGCTTATATTTAGCAGGAGGTAATAGAATTTTCCAGTAAGAGTAGCTATTTCTTCTGGTATATTTATATAAAAACTGTATTTCATTTGCCAACATGTGTTTATCACCCTTCCCTTCCAAAACCAGGACATAATACCTCTCCCCCTACTAACTTTTCATTATAATAATGGTTAGCTAACAACAGATTTATATAGAATTATTCATTCCTCGCACACATAAGTTGATAAATCATGTTTCTTAGGCATGGATAATGGAAACCATGATGCATAGCACATTTATCTGTATAGTGGTAAAAAACATGTGAAGGTATAAGCTTACAAGTGCATCAGTGTAGGCTGCAGCTGCATCTCTTTGTAGAATTTTTCCAATACTGTCAAGCTCTTCATCTTTAGTTTTCGTATCATTATATTCATTTTGTTTCTTTTGAATTTGAATTTTGTCAGCATTCTCTTTATTTTTTTCCTGCTCTTTTGTGGCATTTTTAGAAATAACCTGCAGCAAAACAAATAGTTAATAAAGTTAGTTGTACAAAGACGGTATTTCAGTGCTGAATATGTATCATATCCTGCTTTGGGCTAGTAATTACCATTTGTATTACTAAGTCTCAATATATTACCAGAGGAAATATTAGAGTCAATAAAATTACACTAACAATTTTTGGGGACTTATCTTTAAGCCTCTAATATAATGTTCCGGGGCCTCTTATCCCTTTGTCACCGCCCTCTTATTTTTTTGTAACTTCGCCTTCCTCTGTATCTCATCTAAACAAAGTATAAGGGTTCCTTTTTCCTAAGTTTGTCATTAACTTATTGTTTACTATTTCCATTATTTAATCTCCCATCCAAGATTTTCAGTTTTCTGCTATTCTGACCCGGATTGGCAACCTCCTGACACGGGCCCATGATATTTTCCCTCTGTTATAGTTACATCAGTCTTATCTACAAGTAATATCTTAGTTTGTAACTGTGCAAATATCAGGTCTTTGCTAATCCTAAAACTGTTTTTTCTTTTAGTGAGAAGCTGTGATGGCAGAGGGACAAGCAAGTTTCACGTCATTAGAGTTACAGGCCATCATGAAGTTTCTGTTTCTCCAGGGAAAGTCAGGAAAGGACACTGACATGTCACAAACACTGGGGGGGAAGTGTCACTCCTACAGCCCTGTCAAAACCTGGATATCTCGTTTCAAGACTGGGCAATTCACCGTTAAAGATGAGCCCTCGCAGTTGGCGCCCCCCAACTCCAACTGACCCGGCAACCTGCGATGCTGTCCATGAGCTGATTATTGAGGAAAGGCGAATATCCGCAAAAAAGATAGGCCAGGTACTTGACATCTCACGGGAGCGTGTTGGGTTTGTTATCACCACTATCCTAGACATGTGCAAGCTTTGAGTGAAGTGGGTGCCGAAATGTTTGAACAGTTATCAGAAGTAGGAACGGGTTGAAGCATCCAAAGCCGTTTTGGGTTATTTGGAAGCTGCATAGGACTTTTTGGCTAGGTTAGTGACTAAGGATGAAACCTGGCTCCACATTTATGATCCTGAAACCAAAGAACAGTCAAAGGAATAGCGACACAGCCGGTTCCCGTGGCAGAAGAAGTTCCGAACCCAGAAATCAGCCAAAAAAGTCATGGCGTCCGTTTTCTAGGACAAAGACAGTATTCTGTTGGTGGACTACCTACCTCAGGGCTCTAGTATCACTGGAAAGTATTATGCTAACCTCCTGGACCAGCTGAAGGAGGCAATTAAGACGAAACGCTGTGGAAAGTTGACCAAAGGGATCCTTTTTTGCAGGACAATGCACCTGTGCACGCGTCCAACTTTGTGGCTGCCAAATTGAACACCCTGGGTTTCCATTTAGTCCACCATCCCCCCTAATCACCTGACCTGGCCCCTTCGGACCATTATCTGTTCCCAAATTTGAAGAAACAACTAAAGGGGCAACGTTTTGAGGACATTTCTGACGTCAAAGATGCTGCTGAGAGCTGGTTTGTGGCCCAACCAAAATATTTCTTTTTGAACGGTCTAGAAAAGCTGCAATTATGCTGTACCAAGGTACATCAGTCAAAGTGCATCAGTCTCAGGGGGGAATTTGTTGAATAAATGTGTTACTTCATAACTTTGGCTCTCTTCTTTCTGGGCAAAGCCAGGAATTTCTCAGCACCCCTTCGTACAGCTATTAACTTAGGGTCCATGCTTCAGTTTCTCCCTCGTACCCCTTGTACATTTGTTTGAGGGACAATGTAGAAAGATCAAAAGGCTATGTTCACAATGGCAGTGAGGTTGCCGTGCCAGCAGCATGGGATCATTCGATCCTGGATCAGGTCTGAACTTTTCTAAAGTCATAGGCTGTCATGTTCGATTGTTGTTCTTTCTGCCCCATCTGCTTTGTTTTATCAGGCTTCATATGTTCTCTGTTAGGCTTCAGCCTATTTCTTGTCCTAGCTTTGTCTCTACCTGATACCTTCTGACTGCTAATTTCTGCCTTTCTTCACCTAATGTGCCAAGTCTTACTTTATTCTCTGTCTTTCTGTATATTTCTGCAGTTTAGCCTAGCTTCTGTTTAGTAAGATTCATGTTCATTTTAAAGGAAATGTAATACGATGCTGACTTCAACCATCCAATATTGTAAAAGAAAAAATGCTGTTTTTTGAATTTCGATAATTCTTTGCAAAGTGAATTTTTACCACATGTACTAAACTAGACTATATTCCTTTAGTAAATTGACCCCAACAAGCAGCAAGGAATAGGTATATCCTTTTAATAACCTTCATACCTTTTAAATACTTTAGTTGTACAGTTGTACAAAATAGTACTGGCAGCACTCATTTGGCTGTTTTATTCTACAATTAGCTTTGTTTACATACAGTGATAGTACCCCAATCAAATTTATTTCTGTTTGAAAAAAAAGTCATTTTCAGGTGCTTTTATTATGTTTTTTATGGTAATAGGAGATAAAAACTGACCAGTAGTCATCTGCAGCATTTCTAGTTCTTGCTAATGAAAAACTGTTTTGCAACTCAGCACTTTCTATGAAACTCAGATGGGTAAGACTTATGAAACTGCAGGTGATACAGCAGTGAGAAACTGCCCAGGAGCAGTGCTTATGTGATACAGAGAAGCTGGCCAAAATGTACTAAGTGAAGGAGATACAGGAAGATGTTTTAATGCAAGAATATAAAATCCACAGATAACAGTGCAAAATCTGGTTAGCAGCAGTACAATTTAAATGACCAAGGCTGGCCCAAATTGGGGAGGTAAGGAGAATATGTGTGATATAATGTGAGAAGTTGGTTTAGATGCATACAGTTCTAGCTCTTTTCTAGCTAGCTTTCATTTAAACAGTTTACCGGCATGCTGCAAACAAAAGGCAGTTTCAAGAACAGCTGGCCAGCAAGCTGCAATGCTGCACTTTAAACATTTCAATGTAAAAAAAAGTGTCTTAATTTAAATTAAATCATTTAAGTGATAGTGAACATAGTGCTGGGGGTATCACAGTACACGTGTCAATGGGTCTGCTGTGGCATACACAACTTCATATGCTGCTGCTTTTCAACATGTTTGCAGTGATCATAAAGCAAAAATATGCTGCCTCGTTTGCTCTCACAGAAAAAAGGATTTTTTGACAAGTTTTTGACATAAACATCCCTGTTTTAAATGCTATTAGAAAAGAAGACACATTTCCATAACTGGGATAAGAACATGTATAACGAACTAATACTACCCCAAAAACATATCGCAGCAATGTATGATTTGCAAGAATAATACATTGTGTTTGCATTTACATCTGCACACTCAAGTAAGTCTGTAATGCAAATAAAGAGATTTATCTTTGCTCTCATTCATTTTCTTTAGAAGATCAGGCCCAGTATTTTGTGGTTCTGAAAGCAATTATTATGAAAGCAATTAAATGCTAACGTGGCCTCTCAAGATGAATCTTGGCCATAATAATGACTAAGAATTTGAATTATCTCAGAGCTTTCAGATATTGTAACTTCCAATCTCACAACTCTGAATATTACATAAGAGTTCTGTTTTGTAAACTGGCCCCAGGGATTTTGTGTAGAAATGTGCATTTCAAGGAATGTATTTTCTAATGCTGAAAATATGAACCATATTCTAAAACTGTAATTAAAGGTGTAAGGAGTAGCATAAGTATGTATTAGTATGGAACAGCTACCTTAAAACCATTTTTCTCTGCTTCTTGTAACTTCCTTAGGCGAAAATCTCCCTCACAGGGATTTAGAGCAGACGGTGGTGCCACACATGCACACTTACAATCTGGTCCAGAAGTTATAGTCTCCACAGTATAGTAATCGTCTGGCACTGGAGGATTGTTCTTATTACTTTGACATGAGTCTCTGTTCAGTGGCTTCACTACACACTTGCACTTGCAGTTAGTTCCTTCAGATATGGCTTTTACTTTGTCATAATCACCCAACAGCTGTGGAAAAAAACAATGATAACTGTAACCAAATAATGTCACTTGCTTTAATAGTTTGTTAACATACTGTTTATACAGACATATGTGCAACAACCATTCTATTATTTTGTACTGTAAATAGTAGTTCTGGCACAAGGTTGTAGTGTTATGTGTAATGGAGTTATATATTGCTTAAATGCAACATCCCGTCTATTTTGCTTTTGTTGTCCATTAAAACAGGAAAGACTGACTTACAGTTAAACAGTTTTAGTCTATAAACAAAATGTGGATACAGGAAAACAAATATAAAATTAAATTAAAAAGATTTAGGAAAAAATCCCCATGATAATTGCATTCCCAAAACTGCCAATAATTGTTGTAAGTCTGCTTTTTTGCATTTCCAGAAGCTATGTGTTGTGCAATTACTCATTGGGCTACCATGCCTGGAGTTCAGCTTTAATGTTTAAGGGTTTGCAGAGTTATAGGTCTGAACTATTTTGCTACATAACTAGTTATTTTCTGCTTCAGTTTAAAATGATTTGTATACAGTAACTTGTATATAAAGAGAAAAAATCTAGACATTATAATGGAATATTTATGCTGTGCACAAATGAGATGTTTGAGGAAATAATTACAACGTATAATGTTTTATAAACCTCTTCTGTATAATATCAGTACTATTCAGTAAGCATTTCTCTGCAAATTAAAGAGCAAACCAAACATGTTTTATTTTATTAAGGCACCATATTATTTTCTCCTTGGAGGTACAGCATTTTGGATATTGTGCTGACTTAAGAAACAATCATTGGCTTTAATGGTCTTTTGAATAAACTTGGATCTCTCTATTGTCTTTTCAAAATCTGGCAATGTTTACGAACTGGTTAACCACACACAGGGTATTCCCAGTCTGCTAAAGGGAATGGGGATGCTGAAGTCAGCATTTTGGAAACATGTAGAACTGTGGTTCAGATGTGCTACCGAGGCTTCTGTTGGAATGCTGCTTCCCATGCTGTACAAGGATTACAAGAATGAAGAGCAATTTACAGGAATTTTTTTTATCAAAAATATCCCAGTTTTCAGTAAGTCTGTCATCAAAAATAAATACAGAAGGTTTTGACTTTCTCCCATGTAAAATATGACTTCCTTATTATGCCAGCACCAAGGCAGAATCATCAAAGGAGAGATTTTAATCTGTAACAATGTATATATATATATTTGCCCTTTGGAGTACTGATGTTATATCCTTTTACTGTTTGCAAAATTGGAAAACCTTTAGGCGTTGATTTAGAAAGGGTTAAGTGTAACAAATACTAAGCACAAGGATCCAAAAGCCAGATATGAGTTGTCCTTGCACTGAAATTTTCATAGCTTAGTCACAGACCAGCATTATGTTTTGGAACTAGTGATTTACAATTGCACTAAAACATTCTAACATATATATGTTTTCATGTTGAATGAGTAAGTGCAACACATATAGGTGTTTATTACTTCTAAAACCTATCACAGTATTCAGAAGAATGCCTTTATATAATAATGACATTGTTTCAAGGAGGCCACAGCCATTTATTTAAGGCAAGCCCTATTTCCAAAAAAGTTGGGGGACTTTTTAAAAGAGCAATAAAAAATAAATTCTAAAGTTGGTAATTTACTTAAACCTTTATTTAACAGGCAAAACAATAAAGAAAAGATTTTCACCAATAAACAGCTATATTTGTAAACATAAACAAATATATAAATTGATGCCTGAAACACACTCCAAAAAGTTGAAAAGGAGGCAAGTTTATCAATGGGTCACACTACCTTTTATTTTTTTTACACTTCTTAATGTTTTGAGAACTGGGGGAATTAATTGTTGCCATTTTTCAAGAGAAATTTTTGGCCATTCTCTCTGTATACAAGATTTGAGCTGCTCAACAGTCCATGGTTGACGTTGTCTGATTGTCCATGCCATGATGACAAGTCAGATCTGGATTGCAGGGAGGCCAGTAAAGCACACAGATTTGAGATGCTCAATAGTCTGATGTCACATCCTTTTACTGTTTGCTGAATTGGAAAAACTTTAGACAATGATTTAGAAAGCATTACATGTAACAAATACCAAGCACAAGGGTACAAAGGCCAGATATGAGCTTTCCTTGCACATGTCCACAAAGTCACACTTTTGCAATTTGTGCAGAATGACACCCAACATTGTCCTGCTGAAATATACATGACGTTGTCAGCTTGATGGGAGCAAATGTCTCTATTAAATTCCATTGTAAACCTCTGCAATAGAAGTGCCTTCAGATATGTAGGGATTCCCCATGCCATGGAAACTAATGTACTCCCATACCATCACAGATGTTGGTTTTTGCACCCTTTTGTTGATAGCATTCTGGATGGTCTTTTTCAATCCAACAACCCACTTTCCAAAACCAAGCTAAAAAGTGGACTCATTGGACCACAGAACACATTTCCATCGTAGAGCTTGGGCTTAGAGAACTCATTATTGTTTCTGCACTATATTATTGTATGGCTTCCTCTTTGCATTTTACCTTTTTAGGGGAATATTTTTTGACGCAGCAGTGGAATGTGTAAAACGACAATGCTGAACCCATGTGGCCCATGTCCATCACAGTAGCATGATGGTTTTTAATGCAATGCTACCTAAGGGCTTGAAGGTCATGTACATTCAGCAGCAGTCCCTGTCTTTTCACACAAAAATGTTCCAGAATCCCTGACACTTTTCACAATTGTATTAACTGTAGATGGTGACAAACCAATATTTTTGCTATCTTAAACTGAGAAACAATGATTTTTACATGACAGAGAATTCTCTCACAGCGTTCAGAACAAAATGGCGAGCCATAACCCATCACTGCTTGCAAAGACAGCCTTTGGTTGATGCACCTTTTATACCCAACCTTTATACCCACATCGGTTGACAGTTTACCTGCCAATTGAGGAACCTGGCAGAATGTTACTTGTAGAAACTCTACTTTCTTACTTTGCCTATGTCCCACTTGCTAATACTGGGCAGAGATGACAGTTATAGAGACCTGATGTCTATACAACAGTTACATTTTTGGAAGGTTGTGCATATCTTACACAGCTCAGTTTGAATACTGCTGTCTGTGAATCGCTCTCAAAGAAGTCTACCCCACTTTTGTAACTCAAATCCGTTGCTGCTTCACCATCTGGGCCCGCTTTACTAAAGCTCTAAAAGATTGAAGAAGATACACCATCATGGGATAACCAGGGATCCAGTAAACCCGCAATGGATCTAGTTCAGTATTGCAAATTACTTTTTAAAAATCTATTCCAGGTTTGTCAGATTAGGCAGGTTATCCCATGATAGTCTATCTTCCCCAGTCTTGGTGAAATCAAACTCACTGCCCCTGATTCATCATTGAAATCCGCGATCGCGGGAAGCGCGATAATACGCGCGACCCGCGATCGCGGATTACCGCGGTCCGGGACTCGAGTGCGCGCGTCCACTCGCATCATCTTACACAGCTCAGTTTGAATACTGCTGTCTGTGAATCGCTCTCAAAGAAGTCTACCCCACTTTTGTAACTCAAATCCGTTGCTGCTTCACCAACTGGGCCCGCTTTACTAAAGCTCTACAAGATTGAAGAAGATACACCATCATGGGATAACCAGGGATCCAGTAAACCCGCAATGGATCTAGTTCAGTATTGCAAATTACTTTTTAAAAATCTGTTCCAGGTTTGTCAGATTAGGCAGGTTATCCCATGATAGTCTATCTTCCCCAGTCTTGGTGAAATCAAACTCACTGACTTTCCAGTAGAAAAATGTATCAGAGCACAAACAGAGCAGCCACATGCAGCCTGAGTTAGTGAGGATGAAGGGAACAATGACAAGGGATATATTTTACTTCTCTCTACAGCAAGCTGATGATGTAATGGCATAACTAATGGAACTCAATTACTGTTTCTCATCTATAAAAGGTAAAAGGTTTAAATACTGTTGCTGAAGCTCATGACATGTAAATAATTTATGTAGACTAAAGTTACACTTTTAAGAATGCACAGTCAGGCAGGTTATTATTGCAGAGGTAAAGGCGATGTCCCTTCTGCAATAATCCCTCCTACCTGCTTGATCGCTCCGTGTTTCTGGCAAAAAGAAATGTGCATGAGCAGCGTCAGCTTTGGTTTTCAGGATACTCGGCAATCTCAGCTTCCTTTGTGCATGCCCAAAATTATTAACTCAACCACTTGTGCACAGGACTATATATCCCGGCCCAGCAATTCATTGGTCGAAGATCATGTCCGAATTGCTAGTCTCTTTCAAAGACAACTTGTTGTCTGGCTTTCTTTGGTTTGAGCACTTTCACTGTCACTGACTGAAAAAGAATGCAGATTAAAAAGTGGGAACTCTTAAACTGTATGTTTGTTTTAAATCAGTGAATTAAAAATATTGAAGTCAGTAGATTATACAGGGAACCAGCAACTGAGCTTTCACATACTTTCAATATAGATTTTGTTTGAGTATTTTATTGACTATTTATTTTTTTAATTCATGTTTGTATTTGTTAGTAGTCATTTTGTTATTTTTTTGTTTAAAATTTTTCTTTATTTGCTCAAAAGCCAATACTACTGACATTGCTTGTTGATATTCTCATTAAACTACGATGTTCTCATACTGTTCAGAAATAGTTCTCACAATATGTTCTTATATTTGTATTTAAAATAGGACAACCCTAAAGCACATGTGTTGCGGCACTTCACAATGCACAGATGTGAATCCAACTGTAGAGTTTACCTGTAGTTTGAGGGATTTATTTTATCACTATAAATCCTTTTTTTACCTTATAATTTATCGGTGGTGTCAGGCTGTTTTATTTTGGGCCCGAATCTTATCTGAGTACCTTAGTCTCCCTGGTGGTATTCTCAAGTGTGGCTCAGGGTTTTTTTCAGTACCAGAAGTGGTAACCATTAGCCACACTCGGGGTAGAATTGCAAGGGAGTTTTAAAGCTTACCTGGTCCCCATGTGCCCCCCGTGCCCTCCAGCAGTGCCTGTGCCATCCTCCAGAGATGCCCATGGCATCCTCCAGTGATGCCTGGCATCAGCTTACCCTGGTGATGCCCGTTCAGCATCTGTGGAGCCTGGCGATGCCTGCCCGGCATCTGTGACTGAACATTTGGGACACGAGGCCAGGGGTTGTATATGCCGGACCGGCATGGAACGTGCGATGATGTGGTTGGGGGGCCGGACTGCGCGGCTGGAGACGGAACGAGGCAGGAAATTTAAAATAAGTATTTTTAAATGTACTGCTTTAACATTTAAAAATACTTATTATTCAGACCACCATTGACTGAAATCTTTCAGAACCTTCTGATGGGTCTACTGCCTGACATCTTAGCCATCCAGGATGGAGACAACTGAGGGTGCAATAACCGGAAGCACTACAAGGGAGAACACTCGTATTTCCTTAGGTTACTTTGGTCTTACCAAAAAAGTGTCGGATACCAGATAATATAAGTGAAAAGGAGAAAAGTATACATCAAGGCCAAACTTATTTTTGTGCTAGAGTAGGGAAATGTTATAAAACTGTCAGGTGGTTGTTTCATTTTACATTTTTATTTATTCATTGTCTGCTTTCTGTTTCTTGTTGGTCAGAAATACCTTCACTTTCTGTCCTTGCACGACAGTTTAGCTATGTACATACACCAAATATTGTCACCTGAGAACAATCATGCTCATCTCGGGTGAAATTCTAGCATGTGTACAGCAGTACCCCAATGTCTTTCATGAATCTGCCCTTGCATATTGAAGAATACTCAAGTTGAAACAACTATTGGGCTCATTTTCCCTCTCTATAGAACAGAACAATGCTCTGTGTGGAGAGCTTGTTAATTTTTGTCACTGGAAACGATCATGAAAGATTGTTTCCAATGACAGAAATATGATGTCTGCAGGGGTCTGTAGAGTAAATCTCTTCAAAATGAAGGAAATCTTAGATGTTTCTCACCAGAAAAATAGGAACTGTAAGAGTTCTCAACTTTCCTTCGTAATGTTTCATCTATTTAAATCAGGTGACAATGCAATGATCAACAGGACATAAAGAGAGAGGAATGCTTTACACATGTAAACAGGAACAACAATAGATTAAAAAAAACTAACAGAAAAAACTTTAGATATACTTTATTTCTCCCTATTCAATGTTACTAGCCTAACACAGAATTAGGTGCAATTACACCTAAACATTGCACCTAGCTGAGGTGGACATCCACATGTGCCAAAATAATTAAATTTTTTAACTGATATTTTCCAGAAACACTGGCATAGAACACACAATTCCACCACTGGAAAGGAAAAAAGTTAGCACTGAAAACTTTATACCAGTAAGCCTGAATTTTGTTGAGCATAATTTGAAGGAGATGATAAAACAATGAATAATAGAGCACAATGTAATAATAGAATCAGCATGTTTATAAAAAGGAGTCCGTGTCTAACAAGATCAAATTTTATGAGGAGGAAAGTTCAAATGAGGAATTTGGAAATGCTATTGATGTAATTTTTTTTGGGATTTGGCAAAGCGAAAATGTTTCACATAATAGCCTGGTACAGAATTTGCAAATAAACGATTGAGATAGAATAGTTGTTGTGCATTATTTAATTCAGAGTTTTTCTATTTTCACAAGTTCAACAACAGTTGTAGATGAGATCCCATCATGTTGTTTGTATGTATTGGCCAGAAGAAGTATTTCTCCCTGTATTTATAAAGAGCTTGATTGTTTAAGAAGAATGCTGATAACATTAAATAGCGCAGAATAAACCCTACATAGGAAATAGCAAACCAGCACTGACTGGTAAATCTATGAGAACGGCCCATACTGCTGTGGTTTATAATCTTATAATCCATGCTGATCCTTCTGGCTAATTCCTATTCGGACTGTAAAATTTAAACACCCTGTAAAATTGCTGTAAAAGAAAAGTGGAGGTAAAACTGTACAATTATAAGTTGCCTTTAAAACAAAAAAATAGTTTATCCTCAAAGTTGTTTCTGTCAATCAATCAACAAGCAGCAGTTGTAGATTTTTTCTACAGTGAAGCAGAAAAAAAATTTGTGAATTAGCACCTGTAATCTGTAATTTGTTTAGAATCTCCCAAATGGATTGCACCACCTATTGTTGCAAAAATCTGAATTCAAGGCACATGCTTTTATAGACAGGGCTCCTGTCTTTATAGCAACCTCCAGTGTGTCATCATACTCCCACAGATTCTCCTCTAAGTATCAGAAATTCCCTGACCACGGGAGGTTTCTCACTCCCCTTCTCAGCAGTCCAAGATCCAGGTCTCCCAGGTAAACTGGGGCAAAGGCTCCGGGCTTTTTGGCCCCTGTAATCTCTAACTCTCCATGGTGAGAAATCCCACCCTCTAATTCTCCACATACTTACCTAATAGCATCTCTGCCTCAATGGGCACCAAATCCACTGATTGGTCATAAGACAAATACATACTGTCAGTGATTCCCTCTTGTCTCGAACTAGAAGATTTCTTTGGTAACAAGAATCAGCCAACCAATTACTCAAAGGGAGAACCTAAACTTGAAACAATCCAGAATGTTCTACATTCATCAAGGAGCTAGACTGCATATTTTTCAATACCTGCAGGGCCAAGTTACTTTAATCACATGACACCAAATGTTGCAAAATATAACAGAGCACAGTTCTGTATTGCTAAAAATTAAAACAATCATATTTAACCATAATTAATTATTTTAACAGAGTCCACAAATTTTACAAATCTTTACACACCTTTTAAAACAGCGGTCGACAGCCAGTGGTCCGCGGCTTTCGCCGCAGACCATGTCCCTCGTATGGACACAACCACCCACTCTCCCGTCACAGGCTCAGACCTGCAATGGGAGAGTGGACGGGTTCTGGTATCATGACGTCACTATGGGGGAAGTGTCTTCCTCTTTGAGTGACACACACCTCCCAGTGCATGCGCAGTCCAGATTCCGTGCATTTAGTGGTCTGTAGGTCCCAAAAGGTTGGCGACCACTGATTTAAAAAACTTTAATTCTTTCATGCTCCTTCTGATTTAATTTGTAAATAGAATGGTTCTCTGTAACACTTATCAAACACTAAGTAAAAATACCCTTTCTATACACAGCTGTATCTTTTTCCTCTTTTGCCTGTACTCCCTCTCTTCATTGGCTTTTGGTATACCCCCATTGCCCTCTCTTTCCTGTTCCCCCTTAATATGTACCCCACCCGTGTGAGATCAAATTCTCCACTACCCTTTAGGTCCCTTACTTACAGGAACTTGTCTGCCTGGTGTGTACACTGCCCCTTCCAAATGAAGCAGCCTATGGCAGCCTTTTCCCATTACTTGAGTGACAGAAGCTCCTCCCCTTCCCATCCTGAGCTTTATGCATGTAACTCGGAGTATCTCTTAGAATGCGGAGTGCGAGCAATAGGTAAAGCAAAACAGCTTGCTAGACCAGATTGTGGCCCACAGGCTGTATTTTGGACAAACCTTTACAGAAGGTTTGAGAATCATTAATTGCACTACTGAGTAAAACATATGTTAATTTGTCATTTAACCTAAATATTGAAACTATGTATCTAAAAAGTTCACATGGCCATGTACAAGTATCTCACACCTCTGGCATTATGAAACTGTATGTGATTATTACACAGTCTGTTAGTATCGACATAAATAGAAAAAGTCAGCTAGTACAAGAATGTTTCCAATATCCTGAAATGTATATGTACAGTTGTGCCTTTTTCTAGCACAGAACAGCTGCAAAATATAACTGACGTGGCTTCTCAACTGCTCTTGATTATCTGATTGCTTTCAAGCCAAGAGAAGGAAACAAAACTTCCAGAAACCAATGAGTATTCAGTAAAGGAAAAAAAAACATTCCTTGTCATTATCTATATATAGTTTAATAGCTGTGGCTGAAGTACAAGTAGGTAATTTTTCCTGATGACATCATGCATAGGCAAAAACCAACCGTGGTTTTACATTTTTTTTCCTGCAAAGCTGGGAAATGTATTGGAACATTCTTCCATGAAAATTGTATATTTTACTAAATGTACACTAACCAAGTATTTCTATCTGATGATTTTATGAAATAAAAGAAACAAATTGAAGAATAGTCATCACAGAGAATGTGTACTCCCTTTTTGGCTGGCTTGTAGGAAAGTAGGCTTACAATACAGTAACTGGTATGGAACAGTAAAATGACCTGTTAGTTTTCTTTCACTGCCAATAATTTAGGTTTTCCAACTAAATTAAAGACTCCCTCCAAAACACACTTTATTCACCCTTTGTGTTTGTCCTATCAGCAATATACACAGAGTTTATCTTGCATACTGGGTTAAACAGCTTTATGCTGGTTGATCATGTGAATGTAGTGGTATCTTAGAAGCATTCCTTTTGTACCTTTAGAAGCACAGCAGCCTGATTTCAAGGATGGTTGAATTCTTATTGATGGGCAGTGTGACTTGTATCATTGCTAACTATGAATTAAAGTGTAAATATAGGCAACAAAGAATTTATTATCTTAAGATATAGGAGAAATCCTCCAACGGGGACACTTGTTTTGAGGACAACTGTGTAAGAAGAGAATCGCCCCAACTTTGGGAAATTACATCTAACTTCCAATTGTGTTTAGGGAAAAGAATGTGAAGAAATAAAAATAAATTGGTTGGGGTTTTATTCCTTCCAAACTCTATCTAACCAAAGATTATGGTTATACATACACTCTCATTTTTTTTAAATCTGCTCTGACATTAATCCATTAAAAATTGTTTAAGTTAATTAACATATAAATGTTCAAAAAGATGTTATTTACAAATCTGTATTTATAATGGCAATCATTATAATGTAGATTCTCCTATTTCTGGATATGCATTAAACAGCTCTACTTGTGTGAAATGCAGTGGGTAAATGGCTGTGCAATGTGTGACATTTGTGCTCACTGTATACACTCATCAGTTCACACTTCCACTGGTTCATCACATATTCATGTGAAGCACAAAGAAGAGGAGAGAACAAATGTAGGAAACTTAAATTAGTTCTAAATATTGACAAAAGACATAAAACACATAATACATAGTACATAAATACAAAACAACATAACATAGTGGGGGGGGGGGTTGCCTTACAGATTTGGTATATCACTAATTTGTTCAACAACTATTGCCTTTTCAGCCTTATATAGCTAACTATTTGAATGGAAGACACTTAACCATGGTTATCAAGACAGCCCACTCAAAATACCCCAGGTGGAATTTTTTAATGTAATGTAATAAATGTCTCTAGTTATTACTTGTGAAATACATTGGGCAAAAAGGTGCTCAGTTTCTTAAGTTCCCATGTGCCCTCCATACACATAGGATTTAGTAAACCGCAGATCAAATGGTTTAAAAATTAGGCTAGAAATTGTTTTGCAAAAAAAAAAACGTAATTATGTGTATTTGACTTGATTAGGTACCATTGTCTTATAATCTCATATTTTCTCTGATTTCTTATAATCTATTTTTATGTTCCTTCTCCCATTCTATACAGACAGAATAAAATGGGAGAAATTGGGGAGCTGTCTGAGTGGCTAAACACTCTTATGGACCAGACAGGACCAACAGGAATGAGTGGCTGGAGATATTAGGTCAAACTTCTTGTCCTTTTGCCCCTACTCACCCTTTCCTATTTCCTAGCTACTTGTTTCAGTATTTCCATCATTTTCCTTATTTTAGCTTAGTTACAACTTGGTTTGGTGGCAAACCAAGACATTTGTTTATCCTAAGGTCTGAGAGATAATGGTTAGTGTGAGTTGTGTCATATTTATACCCTCACTGTGGGTTAGAATGATTTAATATTTTGTTACTATTATAATGTATATACTGCTGAGACCTCACTTTATTATTATATTTTATATGACAAAACATCACACTAGGTTGTATTGACCATGAAGCCCTTATATAGCTATGGCTGAATGGGCCAAGTAATGCTATGAAATCACATGTACTGTGATGAAAGCAGCTAATCATATTCTGTCACTTCTCAGCTGCAATTTAGGAACAGAATGTTGTACCACATTATCTATTAATGAAAGGACAAATATCTAAGCCTTTGAAATGTTAGGTCTCTTTGTTAGGCATACTACATTTAAAAGCCAAACATTTGTACAGAAAACAACAAAGAGATACAGCTGTTATCTTCCAGACACATGGGCGGTATTAGCTGTTTTATCTTTAGTACATAATGGTTAGCAGAAACATAATTGAGGAACTGACACATGGTTTGGAGACAAGCATTTCTGACACGTTTCATAGTGTGTCATGGTGCCAAACTTATTCTGAAATTTTGATCCTAAGCTTAAATAGAAAGACGATTTCAATTGAATTCACAGTCACACATTCAATTGCAACCATTTTTCTAGGTATCTGAAGCTCTTTATGTATTTTTTCCAAGGTGGGATGCTTGGAACAGTAACGTATCAGTTAACAGTAAATAAATTTGAACATGCTTGGAACTAACTGAGGTCTATCCTAAAAAAGGACCACTTGGTCTGTCTCATATGTATCACAGATTTCTAAGGACCTTATTAAAACATTTTGCACTCTCCAAGGCCTCAATGTCAGTAGTATTTTGTTCTTAATAGACTAGATCTAGTGATGTAGTGTCATCTATACTAGGTTTGGATTCTCTTCATAACATAATTTTGGTATTATATTAATTGTACAAGTGTACTTAGTATGCACTCAGGAAAATAAAGTTTTACATGACACATTCCACATTTGCACAAAAATATGACAATCCTCTTTCCTAACCCATTCCCAAAACTAGCTTGCTGGTTATACATTTGGTTGGTATACCTTTGAAAATACATCAGGTTATCATAATATCCCTAGTTAAATACCATGCGTTACATAATAACATTACATTGCAAATTATAATATAGTCCTTTTTGACTGGATACTTCATTTCGAGGTCCCTGTTGACAATTACAAATGTTGGATCTTGGAAAGAAGATTAATCAAACTGTATAAAACTATTTAGTTTTCTTTTACTCTGATTAAGAATGCTAGAGAATAGATACCAAAGAAAGGGTTTAGAATTGGCATATGCAAAACATAAAACCAGATAAAGAGGATAATGGCAAGCAACATGAAGATGCAATTGATATGGGTGGGTGTCTGGAAGAAAGTTTTGATCTTGGATTTTTAGCTTTTGTCCTTCTCTGCCAACAAACCAATCTCCACAGGGACATTCCAGTATTAATATTACATTACCAATATTGCAAGTAACCACAGACTTTATCAGTAAGGTTTCTCTGGTGTAATTATGTTAGCTCTGTTACTGCAGTGAATGCATGTTAGGCATTACAGATGCTGGCATTTGAAGATTCTAATATATTTTATGAAGATCATGCTGGGTTATTACATTTTGTTTTCAGATGATGAACTAAAGTTCCACTTTTAAAAATTTTGGATCAGGCAGGGCATCATTGCAGAAAAGGACAGGTGATGTCCTGTCCGCAATAAGCATTCATCACCTACCTGATAGCCATCCATCTTGCCAAAATTCGAAAGTTGCAGCAAGATGTAAAGTAGAAGGTTCTTTTTCATAGTCCCATTTAATAAATTAGACGTTTTAGCTATCTATACCTGTTTAAAATTCGTCAAGCCATCATCTTGTAGAAAATATTCCAGTAAGCAGATGATTCACTGAGGGAGGATAATAATTGGAATGAGAGAAGTGACAGGCCAATGAAAATCTAATAAATACCTATGAATTGACATATAACACAGTATTTTTATCTTCATTAACTGGGTTACATAGTTTTAAAATTACATAGCACATGAATTCTGGAGTTACTATGTTCAGGTTTTAATGTTGAATAGGTTCAAGCACTGCTTTATCTGGATTTAATCATGCATTTTAGGCTTTAAAGGGATGCCTAAATGACAATAGTAATGGGGGAGACAAGTCATAACAAAAGTAGGTTAGGGCAAGTTGCAGACAAAATGGATATTCCAGAATAAAGCCAATGTGGCAGCAAACAATATTAAACCCATTTAGGTGAAAGATCAGGAAAAACTTTATTGTATATGTACTGTTTCATGTGCACAAAATAAAATGTATGTGATGTTTGATGATGGTAGAGACATGCTTGAGTGTGCCCTAGCTGGAAGAGTTATGCATGGCCATTAAAATCAACCATAGCAATCAGACAGTCATTGGTAAGGGTTACATAGATACTATTTGTAGAATGTTACACATATATTTATGTTTCTTACAGCAAGCAGCAGCCTCAGTAATGTTCTCTGATCCCATCCTACTTATTAAACAGACACAATGGCCAATCAGACACCAGTTATTAAACCAAGGAAGCAATTGTGGAAGGCATTTCATGGTGGATACTCTAATAAAAGGGGTACAGGGAAAATGCTTTTCTATTTAAAGGCCCTTAAATTACACAAGTCAACAAAAAATAGTTTTGATATTCATCAGAAACCACAGCAATTTTTTATATATCAGTTTTTCGAGGAGTTTTTCCCTAACGTGTACAGTACTCATATAGTTAACATTGTACGTGCATGTATTTTGTAATAAAACGTAAGCACCATTAAAGTGAATGTTAATACATTTTCAGTGTGAAGTAAAATAAGCCACACTGTGGTATAGTTCTACTGAACAGTGTCAGTCAGGTACCATTGTTTCTTCAGAAATGCTTAGAAAATCATTTTCCTGTGTACTCCTTGTCTGGATTGTGGCGGTACAGCATCCAGCAGTAGTCAGCCATCATACTTTCATTCCAGAAACCTTGGTAGCGGTGCTCCAATAACTGAATGTCCTGGTGAAAACATTCTTTTTGTTCGTCACTCACCATAGATTTTCCGAGAAGAATTCTAGATGTGAGTGCAAGAAATTTATTTTTAATGAAATGTGACAAGCCAGTTTGTTGTATGAATCAAGCAGATTCTG
Organism: Pyxicephalus adspersus; assembly: GCF_032062135.1. NCBI lineage: Eukaryota > Metazoa > Chordata > Amphibia > Anura > Pyxicephalidae > Pyxicephalus > Pyxicephalus adspersus. The sequence goes on along the minus strand of NC_092865.1, from coordinate 41,021,761 downwards.
AACTCCTTCCTTGTATGCAGGAGACTTATGGCTGCCCAGGAAATTTTCACACAGCCACTTGAATACATCCCAGGCTTCTAGCTCAGCTGCTGGGAGAGATTGTTTGAAAACATCATCCTGCAAAACAGACTTAATCTGTGGCCCCCTAAATATCCCTTCCTAATTTTTGCAGTGCTTGTGTTTGGAAACTTCTGAACAAGGTACTGAAAACCCATAGAGTTTGATTTACCCATGGCTTTTACAAGGTTCTCCATCAAACCTAACTTGATATGGAGAGGTGGTAGAAACATTTTATGTGGATCAACCAGAGGCAGAAACTTGACACTGCTTGTTCCAGGCTTATAGGCATCTCTTGGTAGCCAATCACGCTTTACATAAAGATCTCCCATAGATCGGCTGTCCCACGGGCATAGAAAACAGCAATATTTTGTGAAACCGGCTTGCATTCCCGTCAGCAAGCCATTGACCTTCAGATCCCCACAGATGTTCCACTGGTGTGTTTATACTAGATTGCTTCAAGTAGTAACTTCATGTTGTCATAGGACTCCTTTAGGTTAATGGAATGGCCAATCAGTAAACTTGGTTTGGAATTACTATTATGCAGTAAGATTGCTTTCAAGCTTATTTAAGAGAAATCAATGAAGATACGCCATTCACTTGGAACATGCTCTTGTGACCAATTGTTAAAGAGTTAATTTATCTCATGACAGTAGCACAGTGAGCCATCACTAGCGAAGAACATTGTCAAGTTATGGTTTAGTTTTCTGTAGTGAGTTACAGTTACACCCTTTGCAAGCAAGTGCTTCTGTTTAAGCCTTGAAGCAAGAAATTCTGCTTTGTCTTTGGAGAGATTTAGATCACAAACAAGATCATTTACCTATGCTTGTGTAAAGGTCTCTGGTTCTGAATCATCTAATCTTCTAATTAGCTGTCTGGGCCAATAGCCCAATTGTCCCTCAGAAATGACAATCATGACTTAGGACTTTAAAATAATTTTTGCAATCTCCGATTCATTCATGCTGTTTGTAGCATAAACTTTCTGCGGCCTAACACAATAATTAATGTAAGGTAGAAGTACAATGTTGGAGGTGCAACTTCCCCACACAACTGTATAATTTGTTAAGCCCAAATTGAGAGACTCTTACAAGAATTTAAAGGCACCCCAATATAACATGCAAAAAAGCATAATTTGTTTAAGAAAACCGATATAACATCTTCAATTATTATTATTATTTTATTATTATTAATATTTATATTATATTATGACTAATATGAATATATTAGTCAAATTAGTCCCATGTTTTATTCAGAACCTATAATGGGAGGGTTATCACAGCTACAAATAATTATAATGACCTATTAATCACATCCGGACATCTATAATTCAATCAAGATAAAATAAAATACATCATTTCAATTGCACTTACATAGTACTTCACTACTTTAAAAAGTTTTATATCTGAAATCCAACAGACCTTTCTTTTGGTTTACATCGCAAGCACCCAGGAGGAGAAATGGTCAATGCCACCTTCACTATCCATAAAACAGCTATACTCTTCACAAGGAAACTATTGTTTCCACCCAAAGCAGAGGCTTACACCTATAACAAATAATAACTTTTCAATATTATTTTTATTTCAAGCTGCAGCTTATAATTAGTAATTTATTCTACTTAATCAATTATTCAACATGATTTATGATTTTGATAACCTCTTTGTAGGATATCCTCTTCTGTGGTAACACCAACCTAACCCTTTCCAATAATGGTATAAGACACTACATGCCTAATATTGTAGACCTTAATGCCACCTAGGATCTCATCAAGATAATGGGGCACTGGTTTTGGGATGTAACTATATCAATGCCATCAACACTTTATTGTTTTGCATCCCAAAGGGAGTACCCTATTAGCATTGTGGGAAACCAGGGTAGCATGAGGGACCACAAAACCAAGTATAGGGTTTTCCTTCAGATGATTGAAACATCTCCATCCAGGTAGGGAGTTTCCTATTTCCTCAATGCCTATCAATGACGATTTAACTGTAAATATAAACATGAATGTTGTTTTTTAAGGGTTATGTACTTTGGGGCTGTGTACCAAACTCCACTGTGTGGAGAGAAGGAGGAACAATACAATAAAAAATTCCCAAAATGTTCCTTAAAATTCAAGTCAGTTAATAATACAATTGAATTACAATCTCGCAGCTATAGATACCTGACATAATTTGACCATAAACAGATAGGAGTCCGTCCCTACAATTACAGGACAATAATAAACTTAGTTGTTTATGTGGGAGCTTCAGAAAGCCTAACTAGACTTTGTACCAGCAACATGTTCTAACTAGCCTGGTCTGAAGTTCTTTTCAATACACATGTAGGAGATGCAGCATATGTTTCCAATTCCAATTAACCTGCTCAAAGACAGTTCTTATACATTTCCCATAACTTCAGAAGCAGTGAATGAGTGGGTATTTGTAATTAGGAGACAATTAGACACTAAACATGCATATGGTAAAATGTTCTGAAGTCTTTGAAGACATTATCTTATCTAAGAGTATGGTAAACCCTCACCCTGCCAAATCTAATGTCTATCAGTTTATAATTTAATCCTGAGATATTATACAATAGATTAAAGTTTGGGAGACTTTGCCTTCAAAAAAAAAGGGATTGCCCATGAGAATTGCCAGTAAGGGTGTTGGATAATATAAACAAATCAAAACACACCTATGTATACGTCCTTCTGACCTTTAAATTGGGTCGAGAATAATGGACAGCCATTCCTAGATGCTAGGAACAAAAGGTATTGCACTACAGCTTCTTCCATCAAAAACTATATTAATTCTGTAAATATTGAGGGCACCATTTTTTATTAAAACAAATTTTTAAAATCTTCCCCTTTAAAGAAGCTATCTGTATGTAAAGTTCTATTACACTCCTCTCTGAGTATGGTAGCAAATTATACATTTTTAAATTTAAGACTTGAGGAAGGCTTGTGTGAATGGTGCCATTTCAGTTAAAAAATACATAGTGGTGACGCTGGTTACATTATATGTGAATAGGTTTAAATGCTTAGTCTGTTTGTGCTTGTTGCCTGTGAGTTATCACATTTTCAGGAAACCTGTGGTTCCCTTGGTATGAACCCTTGGTATTACGCTTGATGCTGGCACCGTGGTTAGAACGCCTTGCATGTGCTTCCACTGGTAACCAGCATGTAGCTTGCTGCAGGTTCAGCTCCTAGCTAAAAAACACAAGTGCCTGGTTATCAGGAGGTATGTATTCTGCATTGCTTTGTGGGGCTTCATGGATTTACTTTTTTTTAAAAGTGTTTGTGGAAATCATCTGGGATTCTTGATAGATTATATTTTTGAAGTTTGAGGTTCATCTGTATCTGTCACCAGTGTTGTTGCCCACCAATAAATATTCAAATGTTTGCTTGCCAGTTATATCGACCATGTAGTAAGGAAAAGTAACTTCAATTTTTTGCTTTGGGTTTGCCATGATTTAAATAGATTGTAATCTCTCCAATGTCCTTTTTGTGAACTGGTGCCTTAAACAGGACTGCATATTCCAGATGTGGTCTGACCAATGCTTTGTACAGGGGCAGGATTATGTCTCCATCTCTGCAGTCTATTCCTTTTTTATTACAGTAAAGTACTTTGTTAGCTTTAGATATTGCAGCTTGGCATTGCATGCTGTTATTAAGTCTATGATCTACCGGAACCCCCAGATCCTTTTCCATTTTTGACTCCCCCCTAGACAGTATGAAGCATGCATTTTCTTAGCTCTTATGTGTATAACTTTACATTTCTCAATAATAAATTTGATTTGCCACTAAATTGCCCAATCGAAAAGTACATCCAGGTCTGCTTGTAGATTATAGACATCCTGTATGGACTTAATTCTAATACATAGTTTGGTGTCATCTGCAGACACAGAAAATTGTACTTTTAATTGCAAACTCTATATCATATAAATATGTTAAACAGTAAAGATACCAGCACGGAACCCTGGGGTACACCACTAATAACCTTAGACCAGTGGTTGCCAACCTTAAAAACTTTCCCTTTAGTGACGTCAGGATGACAAAACCCACCCATTCTCCCATCGCAGGCTCAGATATGGGATTTGTGCGGGGGACATGGTCCACAGCTCTGTCTGGTTCACCCCCCCAGTGGGGTCCTTCTTCTGACCTCGCTCCTGACCACCAAAATATTCCCGTGGACCACCAGTGGTTCGCGGACCACCGGTTGGCGACCGCTGCCTTAGACCATTCAGAGTAGGAATCATTAAACACTAATCTCTGGATGCGGTCTAACTTTCTTGAGACCATTCTATCACTTATATTACACTATTATTTTCCTGGCAGATCCACGGACGCTGAAAGACGAGTGATCCTAAGGAAAGGAGGAGAGCATGCAGCAGTGTGCTGCTCCGTCACCCCCTCCCCCCTCTCCCCTCTCCATAGAGAAGAAGAGTGCTGTAAGTACAGCACTCGTTCATGCATCATGCGGATCATAAAAGATCCTTTCCAACGACAAGAACTGCAAGCGTGTAAGCAGTTTTAAACTTACCGGTCTATAGTTGTTTGATAATGATTTTGCTCCCTTTTTAAAGATAGGTACCACCTCAAGTATACAGACACTTTACTTAGTACTTAGTTGAAGCACCTTTGGAAGCAATTAAAGCCTCAAGTCTTTTTAATATAATGCAAAAAGCTTTGCACACCTGGATTGGGAGATTTTCTGACATTCTTTTTTGCAAATCCTCTCAAGCTCAGTCAGGTTGGATGAGAATATCATCAAGAGCAATTTTCAAGCCTCTCCAAAGATGTTCAGTAGGGTTCAGGTCAGGGCTTGAGCACTGTGGAACAGGTTTACATTGAGGATACCTCTGTATTTTGCTCCATTCAGCTTTACCTTTACCTTGACCAGTCTCCCGGTCCCTGTTGCTATAAAACATCCCCACAGCATGATGCTACCGCCACCATGGTTCACTGTTGGGATGGTATTGGGCAGGTAGGGCAGGTAATGAGCGCTGCCGGGTTTGCTCTAGACATAACCTTTATAATTGAGGTCAAACAGTTCAAACTTCATTTTATCAGACCAGAGAATCTTGTTCCTCCCAGTCCCTTGGGTGCGTTTTTGCAAACTCCTGGCATGGCTGGGTTTCATGTGTGATGCACTAAGGGAAGGTTTTCATCTAGTCACTCTGTATTTCTGGAACTTCTTCACAGAGAACCTCTGGAGCTGAGTTGGAGTGACCATCAAGTCTTTGGTCACCCTTCCCAATAGGGCTCTTCTCTCTCAATTCCTACATTTGGACAGGTGACCAGCTCTTGGAAGGGTCCTGGTTGTGCAGAACTTTTTACATTTAAAGAATATGAAGGCCACTATGCTTTTAGGCAGTTCCTTTGACCTCATGGCTTGGTTAATTGCTAATAATTGCTTTATTGCTATAATTCCTCGCTTTCAATGCCATGCTATTACATAGGTAAAAAGGCATATATACAATATGTTTTTATTTTGGTAGTGACACAAATTCTTGTTTTGTTGCACACCTTTGCAACACCTTCTGATGTTACTTTTGAACAAGAGGCCTTCAAGCTTCATATGGTTTAGTACCTGTTTGAATCGAAATCTGGCACTGGCCTTGTGCTTTTGTGTTTGCGTGGTTAAGTACTCTAAATTTGGCCAAAAATGTATAAAGATTGTTGTTAAAGATTCCTTTATTAACACAATTACTTTATCAATTTAATCATAAATTTGGTATGGCTTGGATATTAATATGTTGTTGATTAGTATGTAATTGCCTGTTCCCATGTGCCTTACCATCACAAATTTAACTAAATGACACCTTGGCAGGGCAAAGTGGCAGTGTATGTTATATTTATTGGTACAGCAATACTTGTCTTGGCAACATGAACTTCACTGTGGTAGAATGGCATATATCTTGACACATGGGATTTCTTTGTGAAAACAAACTTCTCTGGTAAAACTGCACATCTATCGGTAATACTATATATATCATTTTGAGCCATGGTCTTTTATAAGGATATCCTGCAAGATCCATAATTACAAAAACATGTGCTACCTGTTAGACTCTCAAGCAGATTCCTGTGGAACCCTAAGGTTCCTTCAGAGATTACTGGGGGTCAGCTGTGGTCCTTTCTGATGCATTGCCTGTAAAGTTCTGGGTACAGTGCCACTTGGCAAATCCATATGCATGACACTAATAATCATTTTAGAGGTCTATAGGGGAAGCATTCTTACCACCACTGTAGGGGGCAATTTTTCACACTGATCACCAAATATAAGGGGCATTTCACAATGACTCCTTATATATCTACTTTAACAGGGGTTCATTTAAGCTGAAGGATTTTCCAAAGTTATTATGTCTACTGGTCATTCATCCTTTACCCAGTGTCAAAACCCCTCAAGATAAATAGCAAAAAATAATCAAGTATTAGAGCTCTTCAAAAGTAAATAGAATTAAAGATTTTAAAGTGTACCCGAACTTTTTTACATTTTTGTCTCTGGGACATAAAGAAAAAAGTAACCCTTTAGAGTCAGAAATAAGTGTCAGATAGGCTATGCAGGAAATATAATTTTTAGAATTTTCAGAAAGTAAGATGGCAGCACCTATGAAAGAGAGACAACACATTCTCCAGCTCTCTCCAGCAAATTGAGATGACATAGTGCATTAGTAAAATATTATTATTTATGTAGCACATAGTATGAGACATGATTTGAAATTCAGGTAAAGAAATTTAATGTATGATTTATAGCATAGCTATATGTTATTTTTTTAATTAAATACCAAAGTACTTGGTACAAAAGTTAGACATATGTCTCTTGGTTAGGAATTCCTAGAGGAGGTCTAGCATATGTTTAAAGCCCAGATGAACCATCTGCATTTTTTTACTGTAATGCAGTCAGGCTGTATACAGTAATAAATAGGCTTGTCTTTGTTGTTAATTTTTTATATACCATCTGCAGCAAGGGTAGCAGTCTGACATGCCTATTTGCACGTGTAAGCCCATAAGTAGGCTGGCTATCATCATGACCTTCTAGAGCAGTGTTTCTAAACCAGGGTTCAGTGGAACTCTAGGGTTCCTCCAGAGTCTGTTCGGGTTTTTTTTGAGAAATAAGCAATTTGTGCCCAGGGTCAATTTAAATGACACCAACTATCCCATTGGCCAGCAATGTAAAAGGCATTCTTTCTACTGAGCACCACACTAATTACTGTGAGCTTTAGTAAGTATAGCAGGGGTTCCCTGCAGACCTAAAAGTTATTTCAAGGGTTCCCAGATGTTGAAAAAAGGTTAGGAAAAACTGGTATAGAGTAATAATCTCAGGCAACTAGAAGAACTCTCTAATCACAGCCTTCAATTTCCTCTCCTCTACCCCAAAGTGGCACATCCCAACCTCTATCCCTAGCTCATTAGAGTTAGATCGGAAACTTGTTTTTTACTAATTTTTGGGTGGTGAATCCAGAAATCACCCCAGGTTTTTGCTATCACATCCAGTTTTTATGATACAGGGTACCCTTCATTTTTTTCAAAAAACAAACAAATTTTACATACAATGAAAAAATAATGAAATAATAACTTTAATGTACTGTTTATTTAAATTTCTTTTGTTCATACAAAGGATTTATTGTTACTCTATGACAATTTTTTTTTACAGTAAAACATTTGAAAATGAATCAGGTAAGCAGGTAAAGGTAAAAATTTACGCTTATAGCTTTTCCTGGAATGTTCAGTGTTAGGACAATCCCGCCGGATGCTTCAACAATAGTCAGCCATCTTATGTACCATATTTTTCGGCGTATAAGAATGCTCATATTGCAACCAAGCCTTTTGTAGCTCTCCAAGAGTTTCTGGACAATTTCTGTGTAATTATTTGCTTGCGTGTTTCTAAGAAAGTCCTTGACACTGGCTTTGAATGATAACCAAGCATTCTTTTCGACTTCTGACATTGTCCTGAAGAATGGTTCATTTTTGATAAGCTGCCGAATCTGTGGACAAACACACTGGCCTTTATTTTTTCAAATGACAGGCTAGGAAATGCCAAAATGAGGTACTTGAAACAGTCTCCTTTAGTTGGCAAAACTTTAACGAACTGCTTCATCAGACCCAGTTTCATGTGCAGAGGCAAGAATATAATATTCTTTCTATCAACAAGTGGCTCTTGTAGAATGTTTGGATCACCTGGTTTTAGGGCAGATCCTTGGAGGCCAATTCCTTTCCACCCAATGCCTCTCATGAGCTCTGCTGTCCCACATGCACAGATAACAGGGATAATTGGTGTATCCGCCTTGCTGATCAAGAAGGAAGCATACCTTTTTAAGGTCCACACAGATGACCCAATTGTGTTGGTGATATTGCAACAACTCAATGACTCTTTATATCTGCATATTCTTCACAAAGAGAAAATGAATGGCCAATTGGGACTGACCCAAATATATTGCCATTGTGAAGGAGGACACACTTTAAGCTCCGCTTTGAGCTATTGCTGAACAGTCGCCACTCAGTTGAGTTATAGATTGGAATTCCCAATTCCTCCATTAAACCAGGTATGTTATGGCAATACACAAAGTCACTGTCAGTTCTAAAGTTCTGCAGAAATGCAATTTCTCTGGTTCGAAAGTACGATATCTTCGTTCCTTTTTCAAGTGTTTTTCTCACGCAGTCTTGATGCTTTCTTGATAAGTCCCAAATCATGTGCCAAATCACTCAACTCATGCTGATCAAATCCCTTACGAACAGAGTCCTCTTCAGTTTCAAACTCTTCATCATTGTTGTCACCTAGTTCATCATCATAATCATGTTCTTCAAGAGAGGGTAGTGTAACGAAAACTGGCACTGGGATTTCATCTGAATGAGCCACTGGGTGTATAGCGGATGGTAGACTAGGATACTGTATAATTCATTGGTTTTTCTCGTTATATCTTGAAGTTTTCACTATACAAAAGTAACAGTCACTGAAATGTTCTCCTGGCTCTCGCCAAACCATAGGTATACCAAATGGCATCTTATCACGTGTTCCCTTTGTCCACATCTGTAAACCCTCAACACACTGTTTGCACACCTTATGAGAAGCCCAAGAGTTATCTTAATCCCGAAGTTTACCTTTTAAATATGCCAAAAAGGTTTGCTCTACAAATGTGCTGATGTTTGCCCTTTGACTGGGAATGGTAAAACTGCCACAGATATACCAAAATGAATCAGGGTTGTTTAGGCACTTATGACAGCAGAGCCAGACATGATCTGAAAGAAAGGAAATACGTATGTAAATAGAAAAATAAATGTTGCTTATTCACTATGTAGAGCAGCGCACATCCTCTGACCACACTGTCTTGCATGTAAATAAATAGCCTATACAATTACACGCTACAGTAATCGCATTAATATAAGCAGTAGAGAAAAAACCTGACGTCATAGAAGAAAACTAACTGCAGAATCAGCATACCTATTTTAGTGTAAATAAGCTTAAAAATTGAAGTCAACCAAAAATTTGTTCAAAATTGTTCCCCAGTGTGATGATGTTATTTGTGTGATGAACAATCAAAGGATTAAACACATTTGCATAACAAATACAACAGAATTTTAACAATCTTTTTTTTTAATATTTCCTTTGTAGTAACACCTCCAAAGTCTGTTTTAAATATTTGTATTTCATGGACCAGAATGTCAACATTATTTTTGTCATAAGTGTCTTCAGCTATCCGTTCAGCATTTGCAAAACTTGGATTACGCATTAATCCCAGATGTCATCCATTTTATCTCTGACTAACTAAACACCACTTCCCTTCAAAGTGGTAATGAGATTCTTTGTGACACAGTCAGAATATCATTAAATGTATCAAAACATTTTCCAAGCTGTATCATCAGACATTGGCCCTGATTTATTAAAGCTCTCCAAGGCTGGAGAGAATACAGTTTCATCAGTGAAGCTGAGTGATCCAGCAAACCTAGAGCGGATATGGTCTATAATTTTATAACATTTGCTAGCAAATAGCAAATTACTTTGAAGAAATCCATTCCAGGTTTACTGGATCACCCAGCGTGACTGATAAAATTGTAACTTCTCCAGCCTAGGAGAGCTTTAATCAATCGGGTTGATTTTGCCTAGACATAGTTATAAATGACATTTCAGCTACCCTGATGCTCTAATTCCTTGACTACTGTAAGATACTTGTTTTGACAATTCCTGAGGGCGTCAAGAACTTAAGTGCCTTTACGCGCTACAACTTTGCGTGCCAATAAGGCCATCAATATTAGTGTAGGAACATTGCAGGGGGTAGCAGACCATTTCCCAAAGGGGAAATATAAATCTGCAATTAAAAACTGCAACTAAGCATGATTTTTTTTTTTGCAGAAGTGACATACTTACCTGCCTGTTCTCCATCTTCTTTATAAAAGTGCACTGTGCAGTGTATGATGCAAGGATATGCCAACTGAATGAAATATTAGGCCATTCCAGGGGAAGAGCTGGGGAAAATGTTGCAACCCTAAAAATTGGGCCCAGGCAGGTACATTTATTTTAATGCATAAAGACCTGCCTGGTTGCAGCTTTTTATTTTTATATTTTAGTTCCCTTATAACGCTTCAACAAAGTGTTGAAACTGGCATTTTATATTGTACTGACACATTCTTTTTATTGTAAGAATAATATTAAAGTTTCTTTTCTTGAATGTGGTTGTCATGACTTGCATAACATACCTGTAAATGTTACCCAGTCTCTACTATTTTGGTTCTATGGACAATTTTCATTATACTGCATTAGTAAAGGTCACTAGCCTTTTAAAGGTATTGTCCATGCTGCACATTGTAGTGTGCTGTTGTGTGGGTGTGTTTTCTGCTACTGTTTTATAAATTTTTACCATTGCACTGCAGTCTAGTGTTTACTAAGGGTTACAAAGGACATTTCAATTACAAAAACAAAATTTGTAAGGTTTTTCTATGCAATGTTGTCTGCACTATTTCAATCATAATCCGATGACAGCTTCACAATCCAGCAACAAGATGACAGGCATATTGGTGCCAAGCAAATCCAGCCGCCAGGTGATGACAGCTGCCATAGTATGGTAGCCGCTTTGGCTGACAAATGTTATTGTCTGGCACATTCTATAATGTTGGATTGGAACATAGATTACTTAAATTCTGATTTCTGATCTGGGGGTTGAAAAAGGTTTTGATACAAATTGGAATTGACTCTGCCACTAAATAGGAATTCCTCCACATCTAACATTTCTCTTCCTTGTTGCAGTTGTTAGGGACCCAACAGCAGTACTAAGCTACCATATATTGAATGGACCTGACCACATTTCTGTCCTCCTCTCATCTATAATACCCGTCATGCCCCATGTCAGCTACAGCCAGAATCTTTGTCCGTTCAGTCATCTAGAAAGGCCAAAGGACTTGTAGTCCTTGGGTACTAAGCAAATCATCCTACCATTATAGCATTACTATTCTAACAATAAAAATAAAACAGTTTTTAAAGTTTGAACCACCACAATAAAATAAACACATATAAGTGTTTCATTAAATAACTTTTAAAAATATATGTTTTTTTTTCAATTACAACATCTATAGCACACACCAAATGATGCCCCCAACCCCATTCCCCTTTAATTGTTCCGTAATGTTATGTCAGGAATGCATTTATGCTGACTTGTAAAATTACTTAAAAGTCGAATTTTTACAGTCAAGTGAATCAGTATTCTGTGGTGGAGAACTGATTCAATCCATGATCTGTACAAATAGCTGAAGCCCTCTATTACAACTTAGAAAACACAAAGGTTCAGAAACAAAGAAGAGCGGAGCTAAATGAACAGATTTGTTGACACTAAGCTGCTATGGCTACAGCCTGTTACTTATTACTAAAGCTCACTCTTAAAAAAGAACTGGAGACTCAAACAGTGCAGCATGACTTCATCGTGGATGTTACTGGAAGCAAAACCATTGTAAACACATTAACAAATTTAATGTAACAAAACCTTGCATAGAAAACAACTAGTGTGATATTTATTACTAATTTCAAGAAAAAAACAATGCTTTAGGGTTGCGCCAGAAAGAACAATATTGTATTTTATTTGTGGCTCTGATGTAGAAATTTCATGGACATCTGATCTGAAAATGCTTGCATCTATGTTCCAGCAGGTAATAGGAGCTGTATATCTAAAAGTCCCTTTCTTTAACATAACCTCTTGCTGATTAATTCATTAAGAAAATTGTCATACACATACATATGCAGAATACCATTCTAACTTTTTTTTCTGAAAATGCTATTTCCATATGAATGTTATGTTTGCGTTTGATAAGATAGGCTGTTTTATGTGTTACATATGAGTCAGGCAAAGGGCAAGGGAATCTGTACCAATTTATTGTACTAGAACCTGGTACAAATACAAAGAAGAAGAAGGCATTCTCTGTATAGATATATACATTAGATATATCTATCTAAAACTAATCTTTTTTTATCCAGTTAGTTAGTTGGTTGAAATCTGTCTTTATACTGGCCAGCCATCAAACATTTGATATTAATACCAAAATATAGATTTTTGCCAACTCAATCTACAGCTTCAAGATGAATAGTTCTGTTACTGATGACAACAGTTTCCTTGCTTCTTTTTTGCCTTCCAATCTGCACCTTTATTCTGCTTGCACAAGGTAATTCCCCTCCTAATAGACACTCACACAAACAGCACAAAAAGAGCAACACAGCTACCTAAAGAACACCACTGTTTTATTGGTGACGCTTCCCAGATGTGAACAAAAGTCTGCATTTAATTCCAGCTTTTATCTTCCTAAAAGAGATTCCAAACAAGGTTTCAACTTTTGCCTCCTAAGGGGCCTAGAGGTGTACTGGATGTAGTACAAGTATTCACATTTCTGTCTTGATTTTAGAAGAACTCTGTGTACTAAAAGTTATCAGGAGCCCAGAAGTTGTAAACCTCTGATGAATTTCAAAGGAGAAAAGGTTGATGGTTTTGAAAACTATATTCCCTTTCTAAAGGCAAACAAAAACAAATAGAATTACTATTATGTATACCACAGCAAATTATTTACTCAAGAAGGAATGAATGATGAAAGAGCAATAAACAATCCAAGCTATCAACTGTCAACTGAGTAGGAGAGACTGCAGCTGATCCCTGTGATTAACTCACAGTAATATTTGCTCTACTATGCACCAAAACAATGAAAAAGCCAAATACATCAGCTAAGCAAATATATATATATATATATATATATATACATACATAGTATACAGTTGTGCCTAAAAGGTTATGTATACTGGCAAAATATGTAAAATATAGGCCGTGGTTCAGAAAATATGATTTTCTGTGTTCCAGTTAAGGGTAATAAAGAGAGTCCAGACATGTATTTCATTTTATTAAATATCCGTGTAAAATAGTCAATTTAATTTAATTCAGAGCTGTATGTCAAGTCATGGGGTCAGAGAAAAGAAATGTTAACTGACCTGCAAGAAAAGGTTCTTCAATTGTACAAATTAGGAAAAGGATAAAGAGCTTTGAAAATGGGTGTTATTGTTACCAAACCACTGTCAGGTAGACCAACTGAAACTTCTGCAACACCTGCCAAGGAATTTTGTTGAAATGCACAGAAGAACCCTCATGTCACCTTATCTGAAATACAGACTTATTTGCAAACAAATATTAAGCACCTACAATGCCATGTAAGAGTTCACTTACAATGTGCCAAACAAGCCTGAACATTTCTGGATCAAAGTCCTTTGGAATGATTAGACCAAAACTGACACAACAAGGCTTAATGAAAAGTATGCCATCCCTTTTGGAATCGGGAAGGTGGATCTCTGATGTTCTGGAGGTGTGTGAGCCACAGGGATATAAGGAACTTAGAAAAAATTGATAAAGATGAATGCAGCATCTTATTATAAAATATTGGGGGACAAGGACATTCATCACTCCAGAAGCTGCATATGGGACACACTTGGATCATCCAACATGACAATGATTCAAAACACAAGGCCAATTGGAGCCTTCAGTGGCTAAAGGAAAAAAAGTGAAGGTGGTCCAGTACACCCACTATTGCCCAGGAGAAGCAGAAAATTACGTAGTACTTTATTATCAAAAACATGCTGGCTAGGCTGAATGTCAGAATGAAAATCTTCCGTAAAATCTGGAAGGTTTGGATTGAGAATTATCTTCCTGGGGACTTCGGTGCTTTGATACTTACCGCATAACTGTGCCTGTGCATGTGTTTCCCTCTACACCTGGGCATATAGTATGTCTGGGTCCCCCTGGCTCAACCCAATCCCTTTCCATCTTCTACTTCTCCCACCATGTTCTATCCCCCACTTGCCTTTTTGTTTTTGTCATGCCAAGCCTCAGTACAAAAAACTAATACACCTGAATATCAGCTTGGATGGCAAGATCCACAGCGAGAGGTCTCTTTGGGATTTGTTGCAAATACATCTGTAATAATTGAGGTTTCCTTACTCTGCACTCTGTATTTGACAGTTAATGCTCAAGGAAATGTATATGCCTGATTTTCATTGCTCTGTGTCATCACTTCTGTTACCTACTTTTGTACCTAGTGGTCTTTGGACATGAAACTGTTTGCACTACACTTGATGTGTCTACACTGTATTCAAATGGATAACTTTGTTGAATAAAACCTTTATTAAAAGCACTGGAGTGGCCATCAAAGTCCACTGACCTCAACATCAATACCACTGAACCAATTTGGGGAAATCTTAAAGGTGCAGTTCATGCAACATAACCTAAAAATGTATTCTCCTTTTGCCAAAAAATAATGGGCAGCTTGGCCACCTGAGAAAATCGAGGGGCTCATCCACAACCATCTTAAGAGTCTGTATACCGTTAAAGGAGCCAATACACGGCAATAAGAACAAACAATATGAATTCTCTTGAACAGGGACCATTTGATTATTTTCCTTTCTTCTATTTTTTGTTTAATGGTTGCGATATTCAGTGATTTCTTTTAGTTTTTTTAGATCCATTTAAAGTAAAAATGTGTTTTGCCCGACCATGTATGTTTTCTGTAAAGAATGATAATGTAAACCTAAATAAACATTTTTTTTTAAATAGGTTGAACACACTTCTGTTTTCTCTTTAATTCCTCTAGGCTATTTATTTCTGCTACTGTTTAAAGTAATTTGGCTGAAAAAGGAACTGTAATTATTGTTGTAAAGTAACAAAATTGCACAATATATTTAATGTAATTGAAACCAGAGACAGCAGATCAACGGTGGAAAAGAAGATGTTTTATCGCCTACTCAACCAATTTATGGTTCTTTAGTTTAATGAAATCAGTTAAAAATACAGTGATGCAAGAAATATGTAAATAGAAAACAAAATATTTTTATTTTTTGTGCTACATTTGAACAAAAAAAATTGTATGTGGTAGTTTCTAATCTTGAACAATTCAGCACAATTTTCTTACTTCCACGTGTATGATCTTAAGAAAATGTACAAGTATATAACTAAAGATGTTGTCTTAACCTTTAAGCAAAAAGCATACTAATGCAAATGAGAACATAAAGCTGGTCATTTATGGGTTCATTTTCCTGATTAAAGCTAAGGCTGATGTTATCCTTCCCAGAGTGCATATATGGAAGCAATACATTACATACATAAGTCTTTTGCATGAGTTATTTTTACTTTAACTTGGATGGATTTGACCCTTTTTGTGCTAAGGGTGCAACTATTGCACAGTACACAGCCATGAGTAGTATATGATTTGCATGGATGTGTAAGGTGTATTAAGTGTATGTAAATCCTAACAATAAACTTTTTTATTTTGCTAATGTGTGATAAAATTAATGAAATTATTTATGTCAAAATGTGAAATAGATAAAAGCCCATTTAAACAAATAACTGGGCAATATTCTATGTCTATGTCCATATCAAGAGCAAATAGCCCAGAGTGAAACCACTGCTTTCTAATGAGTACAGTATGGTTAGTAATCGTTATCCTAGGGCAGAAAATGTGATACTGGCTAAAAAAGTACTGGTAAAAATATAGAAAAAAAGACTAAATAAATGATGTAACCACCATGTCTTAAGACTTGTAAGCTGTTCTTTTGTTTTGTTCTTGGGTTAAGAAACAAGTTTAAGATAAATATTTGTACAAGGTTTTTTTAAAAGTAACACCTACAAGTTTGTTGGAAAAGTGACACAATAAAAAGATGGAAGCATGTTTAACATGAACTGAATGTAAAAAATTAAAAACTACAAGCCCCTTCCCCACCTTCTTCTTGGTCCCAGCTGCACCCCTTTTATTCCCCATTTTCCGCCCACAAGTATGACTCCACTTGTGGGTTAAATGGCTATAGCAGCCCCTTTATAGACAAATAACCTGCACCCCTTTTATTCCCCATTTTCCGCCCACAAGTAAGACTCCACTTGTGGGTTAAATGGCTATAGCAGCCCCTTTATAGACAAATAACCTGTAAGTGGTAGATGACACTCAACTCAACAAAAAAACATTTTTTTCACTTGCCAAGAATTTGTCAATATATTTAATGTATTTCAGGTCTGCAGAATCCAGAAATGACATCAGTTTTATTGAACTGGCCCCAGTTCTTGTGACACAGGAATCGGAATAGACGATTTTACCAACACTAAATGTTAACACAGCATATTATTATCTATCTTTATTTACACCGATGTTTTGCATTTTATATATTAAATGTAGCATTATTTTCTTGAAACTTTATTTTGCCTTCTTTTTATTCATACACTTCTTCAAGAAATTGTTTAAATGACCCCAATGTATTTTGCTACATTTGTGGTGAATATTCTCAGCAAAAACAGAGAAGAAACATTACAGAATTTGTAAAACAAGCATATCTTGCATATTTTGGTATTAAACTGAGGGACCAGGATAAGTATTGGGCTCCCCATATGGTATGCAAAGCTTGTGTAGAGTGTCTACGTCAGTGGAAAGATAGAAAACTGAAAAGTTAGAAATTTGGTGTACCTATGGTATGGCGAGAGCCCAAAAAATGATTTCAAAGGTTTCAATCGTTAAAAGAAAAACAATCGGGAGAACCATGATTTGTAATCATCAAGATGGGCTGTGCCGCATGGTGCTGATGTTCCCATACCAGTGTTCAGTACACTCCCTGATATTCCTGTATCCGACATGGAGAATATACAAGATTTGGAGTGTAATCCAGGAGTTAGCAGTGGAAGTGAATATGAAGGAAGTGTTTCATCAAACCAGCAGTTCTCCCAAGAAGAGCTCAATGATTTAATACGTGACCTAAATCTGTCAAAACATACATCTGAAATTTTAGCATCCAGGCTAAAAGAAAAGAACTGTCTGCGACCAGAAGTTAAAATGATGGTTTATAGGATAAGAGAGGTGACACTCCTACCATATTTCAGTGAAGATCGAGACTTTGTGTACTGTTGTAACATCCCTGGACTACTAGCCCATATGGGAGTACCAGAATACCGAGCAGAAGACTGGTGGCTTTTAATTAACAGTTCCACTCAAAGTTTGAAATCTGTTTTACTACATAATGGCAACTGCTATGCATCAATTCTATTGGTCACTCAAAACTTAAAGAAGAATATCAAAATGGTCTTACAAATGTTTTGCTATCATAAACACCAATCACCAATGGTACATATTTGTTGATTTAAAAAATACCTTTCTTCTTGGAAAGCTAAGTGGATACACAATGTACCCATGTTTCATCTGCTTGTGGGATAGTGGAGCAAAGCAGGATCACTGGAAAAAAGTGACATGGCCTCCAAGGGAAAACATGAATAAAGGTGAAGCGAACATCATTAACGAGCCAATGGTTGACAAAGAAAAAATCATTTTCCCTGCAATACACAAAGTTTGGATTAATGAAGCAATTTGTTAGACCTCTGAACAAGGACAGAAATTGCTTCAAACACATTTGTAGATTCTTCCCTGGATTGAGTACTAAAAAATTCAAATCAGGAATCTTTGATGGACCCCAGATTTGGAAACTGATAAATGATTTAAATTTCACAAGTTACATGACTGATACTGAAGCTTCTGCCTGGCACAGCTATGTCATGGATGTCAAGAACTTCTTGGGTCACCATAAAGCACAAAGGTATGAAGAACTGGTACAAAACTTGCTCTTAAACTTTAAATATTTGGGTGCTACTATGAGTATAAAGGTACACTCCATAGCCACGCAAAAAATTTTCAGAAAACCTTGGCGATTTCAGTGAGGAACAATAAGAGAGGTTCTAACAAGATATAAAAGTGATGGAAGAAAGGTATCAGGGCAGATGGGATAGATACATGATGGCAGACTACTGCTGGAGCCTTCAACGTGATTGTCCTGATCATCAGCATAAACCTGACAACATCTCATACAAACTGAGTTTTTCAATGACTTCTTTGTGATTAGTTCTGTAAATATACTAAATATTGAATATATTGACATTAAGTATTAAAAAAAATCAATATTGTATATGTAGGAATATCTAGTTTAATTTTGCTTAATTTTCATGTTTCATTAGTTTTCTAGGAGGCTATTATTGAGGTCAATATTTTAAAAACTAGAGCCAATCTAGCAAAACCAATATCATATTTGGAATCTGTGCATCAAACATAACCTTAAATGACTTTCATCTGTTAGGCAGGAAAATGTTGGTTGACCAGTGAAATCATTACACCAAAATATAAACAAGGCTCAACAAGTAACATTATAAACCACATGTTACAATGGCACAATAGGCCTGATTGATATAAGCTCCCAAAGCTGGAGAATATACATTTTCATCAGTAGATTTAGGTGATCCAACAAACCTGGAATGCATTTCATAAAGTCCTTTGCTTTTTTATAGCAAATGGTTTCAATCCCAGACCAGATTCATAGCAGGTTTGCTGAATCACCCAGGTTCAGTAATGAAAGTGTCTCCAGCTTTGGGAGGCCCAATATTAAAATCCTATACCATTACCTTAGGGCTTTTCTAGACCATTATGCCATACACCGTAATCTGTAGTCCCATGAGGTTACAGGTCCCCGAATGCATTTAATTCCCCCCTGTCCATTTTGGGGTCTTCTACCGTTTTGATCGTATTGTTCCCAGCCACACTGATCCGCCTCGGGAAACATACCACACATGCAGCAATTTACCAGACCTAAAACTCCTAGGTCACTATCTCCTATTACTTTTACATTTTGGAAACACCACACACCACAATTATCCAAAAATATTGCCCTTGAGTTCCCTTGAGCAACTCCCTATACGCCGCCTAGCTATCCCCAAGCAGCAGTTGATCTGCCAGCCTGCAATATATTTTATACTCATTTTAGTTCCCCTTCTAGCAAAATGAAAAATGGAAACATGTACAGGGGTTATGAGTTTGGCGCTGAAAACATTGGAGAAGTCAATAGTAGGAAAATAGTAAAATGATGTTCACTTTTCATCTATAAAATAATGTAGAGAACAAATGTGGATATATAATTGTTACATTGTGAGTATGGACATATGCCATATGGTTCTATACAAGTTCATATACTAACTGAATAAATATTTAAAAACAGTGTATGAAGACATAAAGGCGTAGTTATAAATGGGTGTACATATTTATCACACTATGAAAGCACTGCAGATGAGGATTTTTGCAGGCATTCCAGGTACCCCTGCAAGTAAGCATATAGGTTCCCAGAAAAGTGAGGTTAAATGCCTAAATAGTTGTTGTGGCATGCTTAAAGAAGTTACTTGGTTGGCTTGCCAATATTAAATATCATCCTATATTCTAAAACCTGCTATTGCTCAAGAATTGCAAGTAAAGATGGTATACTGAAACACTGATTGGTATAACAATAAAAATGTGCTATGCCAACAGATATTTTTGGATAAAGCCATATATATAAATGGATATAGCTGCATAGAAGACTGGAAACTTCCCTTACTTTTCAAATTACAGTGCATGGAAAAAGGCAATAAAAAGATTTGGTGACGCAGACTAGAGACCCAAAGAGTGTGATGTTCTTAGAAAATTATTCCCAATTCAAGAAAAAAATTACAGCTTAGGGGAGAATGTTACAAGAGGAATCTGGGGAATATAGAAAGACAATAAAAGCATTCAGTAAAGAAGGAAGGAAACTGTTCTCTACTTGATTTGATTTAAAGGCATGCATCAACTAAGTATTCCACTTAGTACAATCTCTGAACTCTGCCCTGTTTTGTGAGATTGGATAAAACGTATTTTTTTGTAATTATATAAATACAGTACATACAATATATGTATTTATGCATTTATACCAATTTCTTATATACCATATCTCTAGAGAGTACATATAATATTAGTAAATTGATATAGAGATGTGATACATTCACTTTTCAATTGACAGGTTCATCCACAAGATTAATAAAGAGTTTTGGTACAAAACAATCAGTCACAAGAAACAAATACGTTGGAAGAGGTACACCCCTATAAATTCTGTAGGACAAGGATGTTATCAATATTCCCCAACATACAGTATATACACATTTGGGTGTTCAAGAATACTTTTCCATCACTTAATAAACACAGAATAGGTAATAGGAACCATTTTAAAAGATTTTTCTTTATATGGAACTCAACTGCTTATCTTATATTGAATGGGTAGTAAGCATCTTAGGATACTTTATTATCAAGCTTCTGTTATTAAAAAAAAAAAAAATTCATTCACTTTTGCAAGATTATCCTTCAAATTACACCCCTCATCGCCACCCAAAGTATGGGGTGAATCGTTTCCAGCATTGGCTATGAGGCACAGCGTGGATCTGCCAGCAGTGTAGACAAGTATGAGACCTTGAGTGGAAAAGGATTAAATTAAAGGAATCTTAAGGTAATTAAAACTACTATACACCTGTAATTGTAATAGATTGCAAAAAAGGCATCTAAAGATAACCTATAAAAGGAAAAAAACATTGAACCATATTGATTAGGTATATAAAAAACACATTTTTGTTTTTTCTAGTAAAATAAAAATGGCAAGGTTAGCTTATCTTAGCCGCAGTTTTCACTAAGCTCAGAAGTTATTTCTTGATGTAGACTACAAGTTGTGAAAACCTATCCTAAAGAATGCCATGCAGCTATTGCTGGAGTGTGGACATGTTGCTGCACAGGGGCTGCAAGAGATCAACACTGGAAAGTAAAAAAATATTAAAAAAGGTGAAAATTAGTATTTTTTTTTTTTTTTTTATAAATTTCAAATTGTTTATGGTACACAATTTAAAAGTCATTCAGTTAGGGTATACGTATACATTAAATTTGCTATTCTTTAAATGCATAGGTTGCTATGCTCATCTTGTCTTTAGAAACTGTAAGACCTAGGAAGTCAAATGACAAACAATTGATTTCACACAATGTTATTTTTTTAAGTTACAAAAACACAGAAAAGTGCTTGAGGTCATCCCGAAGAATGACGACATTATCAAAATATCTGTTCTACATCTGTATGTGGGCTGTAAAGAGGTCATGTTTCCAGGAAAAAAAACAACTATGTCCTCCCACTTGCCCAGGACCAGATTAGCATGAACCAACACTGGGCTTTTTTGTTGCTAGTCTGAGACCCAGTAAAATATTATTGTGGATGAATAACTTTATAAGGTTGGATGAGTAAACTGCTGACATACCACAATTTAAAGCAAGTGTGCATTATACACACCTAGATCGGGACCTTTGTGCATTAGGATAAGCCACAGATCTGTACTCTACCCTTGTTCAAAAAGTTTCCCAATCTTCATTCAATAAAATGATTATTTATATATATAATATACAATACAGTTAAATAATCAGTTTATTTATTACTATATACATAAAAATTAAATAAAATTGCTCCATAATCTGCTGCTTGTGGTCATATTTATCCCCTAAGTGTTTTGTGAATATAACTTCCTCAGGAGAAACAGAAAATGCAACAAATTGGTACCTGTATTGTGTACCCTTAAAAGCCCTGCATTTCATTCTGTTGGTACTGTATTATCTTTGGATGTAGTATGATTTCAGACCTTCTTTTCTATGCTGAGCTGAAAACATGTAAATGTTACTAAACTGCAGTGTGGTTTGGCAGTGTATAAATCTCGAGAACTGTAAGGACAGAAATATATTTAAAAATGTTAGCCAGGTAAACCAGCTTCTGTATGTATTTTGTCTGTGTATAAAACTATTTGCTTTAGCTATAACTTATTTATATACATCAGGGTTGTTCTCCAAAGGCTCATTACACGTGCATTACATTTCAGCTGAAATTCCATTGCTACTTTGGGTGAATCTGATGGTAAAGAAAACCCCTGTAAAAGAAGAGTGAAGAAGTACCACAACTGATGCCTCCAGTCTCTGCCCTAAAACACCACAATTGTGTCAAATGCCTGCATCCCCCAATGCAGTCTGTGGTTCCACCTGAATGTTGCAAAATTAGTAATGTGTTCCAGTCAATTGTGCATTTTTGGATGGCCAGTCTACAGAATGTGAAACATTTCCCACCTAAACAAGTGGACATAATTCTATACTCAATTAGCACAAGGACCACCTGGGGTATATTGGATTCACTATCTAATACATGGTTTTGATTTTGTTACTGCTTTGTAATATACTTATAGAACCAGAAAAGCAACGTGTACATGTCATTTGAATTTTTTTGGGGGGAAAAAGTGTTTTTTATATATTATTTATTTGAAGTAATATTTTATTAGAAATTTCTTAAAAATATTGCAATTTTCTAAAGAATTTTAATATTGTAACCTTGATAATTGAATAGAGTCCTTTCCTCTGTACATGGGGTATTCTTGTAGAATCCAAATATTTATAGTGTTCCTTGGAGTTGTTCTTCCAGGAGAAAGGGGATAAAGAGATTTCTAAAGATACGCTGCATGTGAACTGTGGACTATAACAGTCAAGGAACTACATAAAGAGGAAATTGTTTGTGTATCATTTGTCTGCTATAATTGTAGTGATCCTGCATGAGCTGTTGTTCATGAATACCAATGGGTACTCAGCTCTGTAATCATGCTCCTGTGTTTTTTCTTTAAAGAAAGTTTTTCAGGAAATCATAATCATGGTTATTTTTTGTAACCAAGTTGCAAATCTGCAAACTGATAGTATGTGATAAATTAATGAAAATACGTTAAGAATGGTTACAGATCAAAGCTATTTAGAGCCTAGTTCACATTTATGCAGCCTTGATACAGAAACCGCATAGATGTGCATTGTGTTAAGTGGTGATTTTCAGTAGGATAAAGAAGCCCAATCAATTGAATGTGCTGCCTTCTGCATGGCAGTGCATGCACAGCATACGGCTTACTATTACACTGCAATTCAGCATACATGTTGTCCGCTGGCATGTTATATTGGGATTGAATTTGAATGGCACCCAATCAGTTCAGCATTTACATGACCATGTGATGCTGCACCACACAGATATTTACTAAACCTTAAAATATACTACAATTTACCTTGAGGAACACTAAAACATTTCCATAATTAAATATAATGCTAGGTCTA
This sequence comes from Pyxicephalus adspersus, assembly GCF_032062135.1. NCBI lineage: Eukaryota > Metazoa > Chordata > Amphibia > Anura > Pyxicephalidae > Pyxicephalus > Pyxicephalus adspersus. The sequence continues at coordinate 40,998,258 of NC_092865.1, read as the reverse complement.
TGCTATTCCCTGTTGATTACAGGACAGGACATGTACATTAAATGGCCAAAAAAGCTTGTGGACACCTGACCATCACAGATGCAATGGGCCTGGTTTATTAAAGCTCTCCAAGGCTGGATAAGATATACTTTCATAAGTGAAGCTGGGTGATCCAGAAAATCTGGAATGGATCTGGTCCTGAATCAAAAACATTCTAACAAGTAAAAAATTACTTTTAAGAGATCCATTCCAGGTTTTCTGGATCACGCAGCCTTGGAGAGCATTAATAAATCAGCCCCATATGTTGGCTTTTTTAACATCCTATATTAAACAATAAACTGTGTGCTGACCATCTGAGTTCCTCCACACCAAACCCTTACTTTAAAAACCTGGCTTTGTGTACATGGCACATTAATGCTAGAACAGAAAAGGTGATTTACACAAACAAGGTCACAAAAAATTGTCTTTGTATGCCGTAGCATTACCATTATCCTTAAATGGAAATACCTGAACATAGAAATGTACATATACAGATATATATATGCCTACTTCCAAAGAAAATGTAGTGATTATAAAGGGTTTAGCATCAAGCAATTTTAAATTCTGTGTAATTGGTAATCTCATGTTGCTTCCCTATCCCCATGCTATTCTTTAGATCAGCGGTCGCCAACCGGTGGTCCGCCAGAAAATTTTGGTGGTCCATGGCCAGAGCCGCGGACCATGTCCCCTGTACAAATCCCAGGCTCGGGGAAGTGGGCAGGCTGTGTCCCTAGACACAACCCATCCACTCTCCAATTATTATTATTGTGGGCAGTACTGCTGATGAACTTTGCAGATGAGATCATGACAATGTTATAAAAAAAATGACCGGAACAGTTGATGTGGTGATAATACTATTGTCCATAACTGGCACAGCATGTATTCAAAGTTAAAGGAAAGCAAGAAATACATTCTGGAATTGAATAACTGCTTGTTGATGAACTTTTAGAACTCCTACCTAATGATTTTTAAATAAAGTCTATCAATACAGTTTAGCATGCCCCAATAACTAGTGTGCATATGTGTTCCTTCGGACACATTGTGCATGAGCACCAACCCGTGGGGCATGCATTGTAATGGGAAAAATATTATTATGTGCTCAGTTTCATTTTTTTTTTAACATACATACATACAGGGACCACATATTAAGCATGTGGACAGAGGTAGAAAAAAGATAAAGAAGGATGCAAGTTCCATAAGTCAAAATAGCAAAAAGAAGGATGGACAGATCCAGCAGTTCAACAAATGCACTGCTTAGAAAGGGTAAGCGTGTATGTGTGTGTCTGTACATGTGTGTGTGTGTGTGTATATATATATATATATATATTCACACACATATCACATATACACATTGCTTTAGTGCCTTTTTAAACCTTTTACATAGAGAGAAGTTTATTGTTTTATTTATAACCAATGACTAAACCAGGAGAACAGCCAGAGTAAAATCATTGCTAACATAGAAAATGGATAGATCATCTCAAATACTAATTGACCCAAGTCTGATCCGGCTTTCCAAAATTGTCTACTATTTTTTTGCAGATCTGATCATAAGTAATGATGGTTATGGTAACTTATATACTATAACATTTTTATATTGTTTTTTGAAAGGAGGAAGAAATTTCCAAACCAATGCAACTTGTGGCACTGCTAGGGGAATATTTATAAATCAATAAATGTGACTTTCACCAAATGTTCATTAGTAGTTCATCAATCACAATCATTGTGACAAAAACATGTGCCAGGAAGATTTTTGTGCAAGGAATATTTTGGTAAATGTCAGTTTCCTTGCTTTATAAATACGCCCCTCACTGTGGATTTTGTGTTGGACTAAACTGTAGCTGTAAGCAAAGTAAGTGAATTCCATTACGCAGACATAACTTTTTAAGCCAGAACATAAACACTTTTACTATCTTGTAGTGTATGTATTTTAACCTATGGACAGAAGATAGAACACCCTGATGAGATATATGTCTTAAAGACTAGATATTGATCACTTTGGAATAGAAAAAAATGGATACAATCCAATAAAGCTAAAGAGATTTGGATTGAGTATCCAGTCATGTACATAGGAATTTTCATTGCTCCTCTTTAAGATTCTTTTAGTATATCATCCATCTATATCAAAGAAAGGTTGGATGGAAGGTCGGTCTGTGGTGCAGTCCCTGGAAGTACTCATTAGCCAGCACAGTTTTAACCTAATTCTAGACAGTTTTAAAACATTACCGTTTCTCCCCTCCCCCCTGCTCTTAGGTTGTAAGAGAATATCTTATTTATTTTTTCTAGAGAATGAAATAACCCAAACTAGCCTTGGAAGATGGGTGGGCACCCCTATCATTAGCCATGCCTTGTCCTGTTGAAAAAGCTGCTTGTCCTCCACTGCATGTGATGATGTTTACAAGACAGGAGGTGACCAGCTAGAGGAAAATACTGGAGGACCAGTCTCCATAATCAACAGGAGGTAGACTGCTGGACTATAGCTTAGGTAAAGAATAGGTATAACAAAATTATGCATACTCTATTTAAATAAACCACTGCATTTAATAACATGAATATTTCTTTTATGTTGCAAGATGCACACCAGTGTAAAACATGACAGAAGGTTGAAGTACTATGATAAATGTCTTCTAAGTCAGACAAATACTTTAATCCTGCATTGAGGTTCAGTGGATGGTCCGCCAATGAAGTGTTGTAATGCGCAGAGGTGAACTCTCAGTTGATAAACTACCAGTTGTCTAAGTTACAGTTTAAACAGTCATATAATACAACAATGTACCTGATTTAACTCATCTTGAGCATAAATGATCACATTTATACATTTGTGTAACAGAATTCTGTGATATTATTTGAACTTTTTTTAAGTATAATTTCTGTTTTAAGTAAACCTCTGTGCATTCTGTAATCATATACTATATAAATTACATTTATATTGCATATATGTTTACAAATACTTTTTTGCATATATAGCAGTAACCAAAACAGATGACAGTTCACTCTCCTTTTAATCTTACTTTATTGTCAACTTTTGACAGTGACTTTATTCTTTTTTTTTTTAGTTCCCTTTCATGGAATTGTGAACATGGAAAAAACTCTAGTAAAATTTTTCAAGCAAATCAATTGTATTTCATGGAGAAGGGCAAGGAGAAGGGTTAGATCATCAGCTCTGTACAATTACTGGAGGATTTCTCATCTCCACTTCAATAATGTGCAGGAAGATGTGTGTGGTTGCTGGAAGAAACCCACTATGGTTTTTGGCTGACAGTGATAGCGGAACACCCATGGCACTCTGAGACTTCCCTTTATATAACACGCGGGCCATGATTGAATGGAGCAAGGAACCAAAAAGTATTTCTGCACACTTAAAAAGTTTACAGCCAAAAGTGTATATGCAGCCATATTTCCAACACATTAAAAAAAAAAAACACTTTAAATACCGGTATTTATAGTGTTTTTATTAGGGTTTATCTTTTGAGATGTTGGAAAAGATCCCATATGTTATATATTTGTAAACACCTTGAGAAGATTTTCATTCACTGTCTGTAACAATAAGTGAGGGGAATCTCTCAAAAGAAGCCAGAGAGAGCAATAAAAACTTCCCCACTCTCTCCAAAATGGAAAAACAACGTTTGGCTGCACTAAACACTAAAAATTGCCAAAAAAAACTACAACCAATGCTCGAAATCTGAATAATGGCTATTATGCTATTTATGGTCACATTTGAAGGAAATCTCACTCTATCATTAGTTTTATGCATTAGTATATATAAAATATGGTTTGATATGAACATTATATTTGTTGCTCTGTTGTACGCTACTTAAAGTGTATATAAATTAAAAAGTAAAGATTTGCTATATTAGAGGGAACATTTTGTAATCTTACTAAGAAAACCCCAAAGTACTCCTGTGCCTACAGCTTAATATCTGTACATCTGCATCAGTTAAAACTTTGTAGCACAGTGGTACTCCTTAATGCAGTTTGACAAAAGGAAACTGTCCTGACTCTACTAAGAATTGCGCCTTTCACACAGACACAGTGCAAAACAAGGCATTATAGGTGAGTAATGGAGAAATATTAGGCAGAAAGACCAAAGGCATGCGTAATGACTTTCTGGAAACAAGTTCCATTTCTCGTGTACTTTAACCTGCTTGCATTTTGCCTTACCTGGTGCCACCTCTTGCCTTCATCAACATGCCAAAGAAATATGATAAAATGAACCTTTAAATTTTTATGCACAGCTTCTTTTACCCAGCGATGCCATCAGTAGGTCTATGTGCTTCTCTATGAATGCAGATAGATCACTGCTTGTGGCAGTGGTCAGAAGGGTGTTTTACTCCTTGAAAATATCACAGAATCCTGACTAAGTTTACTGTTAAGAGCTCTCAGTCCTGATGAATGTAATGGGCTGGATCTTAGGAGAAATTACACAAATTCAAAAATTGCCTAATAAATAGATGCTAGTTTGGAGCAGAGGGAGTTTCCTGGTAGATTCACTTATTGTACACACTGCCATAAGTAATGCAGTATATGTGATGCAGGGTCTCCATGAATAAAAGATCTGAAACCCAATAACTGAAAGTGGTAGGCCAAAGACAGTCAGGCTTCGAAAGAAAGGGTTAATGTTACTGAATGTTCTCCAGTCAGGAAATGAGGCAGGCTCTTTTGGACTTGCTCTAATGCACACTGTGAGATGGTCACAGTGTGCAGTGAAATCAGTCTAAGCAACTTTAGTAATGGAGTCCTAATAGCTATGCAAGACTAAAGGAAAGGATGGAATTCAGCACCAACAAACCCTAACTGCTGATTATCCTAGTAAATAGTTTAAAATACATTTACTAAACAAAAAAGGTGTAATGTTGTCTTCCTGGCCTATATTGTAATGCTACGTCTCTCTGGACATTTTATGTACATGAAGCTGGACACATAGGCATCTGTCAGTAATATTGAATTTACTGTATATACTTGATTTCAATCCAATCCAAATATAAACAGAGGTACTTAATTTTACCAAAGAATACAGGAAACCTACTTTAACTTTGAGTATAAACTAAATGCACAAAATAAGGTATTACTAGTAACATTCAAAACAGTAATTAATAGAAATGCCAATAATATTATGTGAATAAATACATTCATACCTGGTGTTAATTAAAAAAAAAACATTACATGGGCTCAGTTTGTATATCCTTCTCCTGCTTTTTACAGGTTAAAGTATTTTGTAATTTTAAGCTGGTTATTAGAGGTCATTTGCTTCCAAATGATCCCTTGTGCATTATCATTGGCCACCAGTGGATGGCTCTGTGTTCTCATATAAGTAAGCAACAAATTCATGTCTCTTGCCTCTGATGGCAAGAGTTTGTTACACACTTTATATGAGGACACAGTGCCATTTCCTGGTGCGATTAAGTATCAATCAAGATTCTTTTTCTATTGGCCTTTTGAGGGTAAACAATACTGGTTTATACTCAAGTATATACAGTAACATACATCACTAATGCTATGTGTTATGTGTACAGCTAAATGGAAGTTGGCCTGGTTCAGGAACCCATAACATTGCAGCCACAGAAACCTGCAGGTTTGCTTGCATGCAGCATCTAAATGGAGAAAGGCTATTTAAAAATATAACAAGCAGTGCTCAGTTATCCAGCAACCTATACTGCACATGCCTGATGTCACTTTGCATTACATAAAGGAAGTAAACATACATTAAAGGACTCCTGTGTTTGTTACAAGGTTCACATTTGTTTTTTTAAATATGAATATGTATCACAAGAAACATGTATTCAATATACAACAATGTTATTTACATATTACATAATAGTATAAAAAAACGCATATTTCATCTATAAATTGTTATTATTATGCTGTGCTTCAGCTTTTTAAGAAGCACATTCTTTAGCATACTGTAAATATTATCTGTATTCTGAGCTGCCAGCTCACATTGCTTACAGGCACTCACAGAAAGGAAAAGCGCGACAAGAAAATAAACTTTTTAATTCCCATAAGTAGTTCTGCTTGCTTTTGTTTCTTTGAACAACAGTAAAAAAACCAAAACAAAAAACAAATACCTCAGACTGCCACAGCAGTCTACTCCAAAAAATTAGTTTTGCACTGCATCAGATGTATAATGAATTCATGGTCCCTAGCTGCCCCTCTTTTGTACCCAAATCCCTCTGTTCCATACTTTCTTTTATGTGGACCTATACACTTGGCATAAAAGAGAAATCAGTGAACCCATAGTGGCCTTTTCTTTTCCAGCATAGTCTGTAGACATTGTGGAAATTGGAAGAAAAAAGTTCACATTTTTTGCAGCCTAATAAGCTAGAAGTAAGATTGGAAGTTTGGCAAAGGTGTGACATGCGCCTGAAATGATGGCACTATAAAAAGTGTCACGTTCGAGAAATGGGAGGTAATCCTTGAATATGGTGCACTTTGCCCACTTCCACCTATCTAGGTATCTGGTACAAATAGATAAAGTAAAAAAGCCAAAAAATTTTGGTTAGCATATATTGTTGAGTGCTTTGTGGTAGACTAAAACTCACAATGGTTGTAGCACACTGGATAAATGAAAATGAATGCTCCAACTCTCTGGAATGGTCTTCCTCGTCCTATTCGGCTTGCTCCTACTTTGTGCTCATTTAAAAGAGCGCTCAAAACTCATTTTTTCAAACTTGCCTACCCATCTTCTTCTGTCTGCTAAACCCTCATTACTTCCCACCACTACATATCGCCCATCCTATTGTGTGTGAAATTCCCCCACCTACTAGATTGTAAGCTCTTCGGGGCAGGGTCCTCTCCTCCTGTATCACTGTCTGTATTAGTCTGTCATTTGCAATCCCTATTTAATGTACAGCGCTGAGTAATATGTTGGCGCTATATAAATCCTGTTTATTAATAATAATAATAATATTAATAAAATGAATGGGATTGCAACACTGTTTTGTAAATTCCTGTACATTGCAAAAATGCACCCTTTAGCACATGTTGTTTCAACTCAAATCTGTTCTGAAAAATGTAGTCAAATAAATACCAGTATGATCATACAATAAATCATTCGGTGCAATTCAATATCAAACAAAAAAAAAGCAAGCCACCCATTCAAGTGATTTAGTAAGCTCTCAATCAATTTTTGTCATTAACAAGATGATTGGCTATGGTGGAATATTTTTTATAGCTTCTGATTGAGCAATTGCACAAGCAAATTCAAATCAGGCAATTGTTCATATTGTAAACATAAAAATATGTAGATAATGTGTTTAATTGTTCCACCTTTTAATTGATGATGGATCACTTACTTATTATCATCTAAATCCAAATCACACTTTTTGAGAGTTGTCACTGAAACCCCTGTCCCTATTTCCCCTCCTATTCTGGTGACAATTTGAAATTTAGATTTTTCCCAGTTTCAGTCAATAATCCTAAAGGCATAAGAAGGGCAAATCATGCCAGACACTTTAATACTGTAAGAAGATGTGTATCATGCCAGATCAAAATTTTTAAACTACACTTACACAACATCTAGCTCAATCAATTTAAAAGGACTCAATGTTAGGTTGGCAGAAAAAAAGACATAATGACATTGACATCCCATAGAAAAGAAGAGATGCAATGGATGATACCTGGGACAGAATGTTCTCCTGGTTTTCAGATTCATCCTCCAATGTCTCCTCTCCTGATTCCCTCACATTGGGTTCTGTCACCTCCTGTACCGATGGATGGTTAGGCATCTTGCTGGTACCTCCAGGGGTAGTAGATTCCATGCATACTCCACCATAAAACAGAATAATAAATAATGCCAAAATCTTGCTTGGATCCATAAGAGCTGCAAAAGACGGCTATGATCTGACACCTTCTCCAAAATGTGCTTTGGCTGTGCTGTCAAACCTTGGGCATCCCAGAGAAGTGATCACAATTCCACTTATCCTCCTATACAAGTGAGCACAAAGTGACCCTGGTAAAGCATAAATACATTCGAATACAAAGGTGACAATTTATATAAAGGAAAGGTTTAAAAAGAAGCCCGGTTGTGATCTCCTGCAAGTTGTGTCTTTTTTCTTCAACTCTTCAAAAGAGTTTAGCCTGCAACATGCTTTCCATAGTTTTGCTGCCTGTGCAGTTGTCTGGTAAGATGAAAGGCACAGCCAGAGAGGCTGGGGAGGCTTCTCAGATTTCAGCACAAGAAAGGGATGGAGGTGCTGAAGAGCAGAGGATAAGATCTCCAGGCTGGGAGCAGCTGGGACAGCTTGCAGAGCCCCAGAAAGGCTTCTCTACACTGAACAAGGGAGGAGAGGTAGTAAAGGAGGAGCTTTTCCTGTGTGCTTAGTTTTTGGAAAACTTAACGACTTTTCCAGTCGGGAAACTGATACCCTGGTCAATTTATTATGCTGTAATATTTTGATTGCTCGAAACCATTTGAAAATCAGGTGTGTTATTCTATATAGTAAATTCTTCTGTGGACATCCCTGCCAACACAAACATTAGAGCCTTTAATGACAAACTGCAGACACAGCATCTTCTAGCCCATGCATTCCACTAATTACTTTGAAGGAAACCTGCCAGTAGGGATCTATGGGAGCAGCCATTACCGACCACCTTCTAAAAATAAAAGTCACCCGGCTGTAATTGTGATCCTTTCACTAGATTGCTTAAGTGACTTATGTGGAACAGTTAAGCCGCATACACACGTGCAATTTTTGTCGTTGGAAAGGATCTTTCACAATCCTTTCCAACGACAAAGGACTACACGATGCATGAACGGTGCTGTACATACAGCACTGTTCTGCTCTATGGAGAGGGGAGGGAGAGAACGACGGAGCAGCACCCTACTGAGCGCTCTCCCCCTTCCCTTGCATTAGGATCGGTCGTCATTCATCGTTCGTGGATCCGCCAGGACAGATCCACAGACGATGAACAACGCCGACTGTACACACGCCAGATTCTCGGCCGATATCTGGCCGATGCCAATCGGGCAAGAAAAATCTGACGTGTGTACGCAGCTTTATACAGATAAGCAGGAACACCTAATCTGTGTATTTATTCCAAGTGAGTGGTTTTAGAAATTGTGCTAGCCAGATGATACCCACTGAATCCAGGGAAGTACAGGTTTTAGGGTGGCGGTGGCGGTGGCAGCCCCCATATCAAACTGATGGCAGGTATACTTTAAAGCGGAACTCTGCTTAAAGAAATAACAAAATTGTAAACAGGCAGGGCCATAATGCAGAAGAGACAGGCAATGCAAAAAACAAATACATTGCACAGTTTAGTGTATGATGCTGGAAAACCTGGCATACCCCTGGCTGCTGAGAATGAATTAACTTCCTTGCATGTGTGCAGGAAGAACATTCCAGCCTGACCAATAAGGATGGCAGAAGATCCAAAACCTGAAAAAAGACTGGGTGAAGATGGTGGTGCCTGCAACGGAGCGAGGACAGGTGAGTCTGATTATGTTTCCTAATGGCAACAACAATGGTTAATGCCTGTGTATTGAATGTTAAAATGATTACTTTGTCTTTATCAGAAACCTCTGTCACAGGGTGGAAATACAGGAACATAATTTGGAGACAGGGACAGAGGACTGTCATCCTATAATACCAAGGACCTTCCTGAAAGGAGCCATATACTAATTTAATGTAAGCTGCAGATTTAAAATGTTGTGATCAGATCTATTTGATCTATTTCATATCACATGAGCCATTTTCTTACCACCAGAATTATGAAAGGTTGATAAGGTTTTGAATAGAGGATATCAGTGCTTTGATTGCTTTACCACAATTACCCTAATGTGGAAATCAGAAAACTTGTTAGTGACTTGTTAGTTTACCTGATTAACTTTTCTTTATAGTGGCATACAAAGCCCATTCAATTCAGTTGCAGCCACATTTTACGTATTTGAAAAAAATGATCAAAAGTGGCAATAAGGGTGTTTGGAACAAACGCTACAAATCCCTATTGTGGCCTATGTGTTCACCACTGTCATGTGACCAATGTTATCTTGCAATCTTTTAAGTGACAATCATGTTGATCATTACCTTATAAGCAGTAGTAAAACTATTTATAATAAGTAATGTTGATCATTCATTTAAAAAAAAAGGCAATTGTGTCAGCTAAACATCACTTTTATATTAACTGCATTTTGTTGTCAGTCGTGCTGATTACCTGCTTTATAAATGTGTCATTTTCTGTTTTCTCAGTGGCAGTGTACACATGCATTCAGCCAAACAGAGGTAAAAGCAGGTTAATAATAATAAATCAGTACCAGCTTAACTCAGTCTGTTAATAAACTATAACATCCTTTCTCTGAAAGCTTTACCTAAACTATTTAGGTTTGTGTCATCTGCTTGTTTTTTGTACACAATAAGGCCAGATGGTGCAGGTAGCTTGGATGCACATTCAACCAGAATTGTTGGGCACCACTTGACAGACAGGTCAATGGCTGATTCTGAGCCCAGAAACAAACAGCGTGCATTTTGTTAGTGATGTCTGAAGTCATCTTTTCAAGCAAACAACCAGCTGAAAGTATTTGGCAAGAAAACAGTTTGTAAGTGTATTACAAAAAATGTGTGAGCATGCCATGTTCATGTTATTTTAAAAGTCTTTTTCAAAATTTGTTGATCTGCAGCTTACAATAAATTAGTATATGGCTCCTTTCAGGAAGGTCCTTGTTATTATAGGATGACAGCCCTCTGTAATTTTACCATACAATACACAGGCATTAGCCATTGTTGTTGCCATCAGGTAACATACCAGTTTCAATGTACACTACACAGGCATAAACTAATGATTTTACCATCAAAACACAAGCCTGAGAAATTCGTAGTATGTAGTCATCTTTAAATTGTGTTAACATTTTTTGGCGTTTCTGTTGATTACTGTTTTGAATGTTAGCAGAGACAACTGCATTTTGTGCCCTAGGTTTATACTTGAGTAAGTGCAGTTTTCTGTTTTTTTCAGGTGAAAGCAGGTATCTAATTTTTTATTTGCATTGGATTAATAATATATAAGGTACTTAAAATTTCTGTCTTTAAATATTTAAATTAACTGATAATGGAAAACAGATTTAGAAACAAACTAATATATATGAGCACTAATGTTTGACATATTACATTTATACAGTATATAGGCCTTTCAGACATCAATTTCCCATAGATATTACACAAATATCCACCTTGCTGATATAATTGGTTGGCCAAAGTATCTATCTACAAACATGGATATTCAGACTGGCTGAACCTTTAAATGATGGGAGGTAAAAGAGGATTGATAGGACAAAGTTGTTCAGGTATCTTTAAAGGTAAATCTTTTTTTACTAATGTATTGATTAGAAGACCATCATCCCAAGAGAGTGAACACCATAATGTACTAGAATATACTTTTAGGTTCATTGTTTACTATATAGATTATAATGTAAAAATGTATGTGAAAATGGTAACATTATTATCAGATATATTTAAGAGTCTGAAATAGAGAAATTAATGTGACCACAAATTATGAGAGGGCTCTTTTTTACCTGTGTGGCAAAAATGAAAGTTTTTGCCTACATTGTGATATAAATGGTTCTTCCTTCCATTAATACAACACAACCAATGGTAATGTACTGCAATGAAGGACAAGAATGCAAATTAACCCTGAAAGCGGAACTAAACCAAAAACTAAAAACTCAAACTCACCTTTTCTTCCACAGAGGTCCCAATTTTTCAGGCACTGTCCTCGTTTGGGTCCTGCGCCGTTCTGGAATTAGCCTTCGTCCGGACACAGAAGAAGCACTGCAGGCGCATTGAGAATGGCATTTTTTCCCATTACAGGAAGAAACAGCCCCTTCTGCACATGCCTTGAATCGGGCATGCGCTGAAGGAGCAGCCAGAAGCCTCCTGGGTTGCGTGGCACATGTCTCTCTCAGGCTCTGCGCTAAAGACAAAAGAGCAGGGGCATCATCCTTTTTTGTTAAAAACATGGTAACAAAAAAATAACTTAAAGGGTTATATACTCTTTTACGTAAAGCAAAAAATTCAGGTGACAGGTCTGCTTTAAGAAAGTAATGCAAAAGGGAAAACAGTTTACAATTTATCAGAGAATAAAAAATCGTAAGACAGAAACTTTTTTTCATTTTTTTACCTGTGTAGCACATGAAAGTTTTTGTCTGCGTTGTGATATAAGCGGTTTTCCTTAACACTGCACCCTGCACAACACAACCAATGTTAATCTACTGCAATTAAAGACAAGGAAGCCAAATAAAGTAATACAGAAGGGAAAACAGTTTACAATTGATCAGACAGTTGTTTGGTATTGTGTTATATTAGTGAAATATGTGAACAGGATGTGCATATGGAAAATGGTTTATGAGACAGGGTCAAAGGTAATATCTAGCCTAGAGCCTTGTTTGGTATTAATCCAAACTGACATCAAAAAAACACTTACATTGAAGGTAACCTTTGCTTATGGATTTGTGATATAACATGCTCAGCTTGAATTGTTCAGGAGTATAATCCTATAAAGTAACATAATCAGATTGCTTGAGGCTGAAAAACATATTTAGGAAAATCTTTTGATATATTAAATAGTAGTAACAGCATATATTTATGTTTATCCTATGTTATCGAAAAATGTGAGTGAGAACAGTAACCTTAAGAAATCAATGTTTTTTTTAGTGCCATAGATCAGATGCTTTGAAGTGTTTTTGTTAGTTTGTTTTAATTTTGTTGCACACAAACTGTCCCTTGACAAGATATGGTAATTGTTCAATGTTTTTGTCTATGGTAGGCCAATGACCAACCTTCTGACCAATATTTAGAGAAACTACTATATAGATTACCTGCACACAGGCACCCATAATCATACAACATTTGGCATTCTAGGGGTGTTAAGAGGACTGTGAAGGGATTACATCTCTTACAAAGAACATTTGGTTGTTTTAATGGTCCTAACTTGGCGTATAATACTGTCAATGTACAAATAAACTTATTTCTACATTCCTATACATTTTACATTTCTATAACTACATTTGTACTTATTAATTTTCTACTTATTATATAAAGAATATACCAGGAAAAGGTGCCTTTTCACCTCCAAAGGCACAAAATAAAGGTGGCAAATAGTAATATGGCTTAAATTGCTAGAAAATGCGCCGTATCCTATTTTTTCCACAGGATGGTAGTCATCTCCTCTGCTCTCCCCTCTCCATTGACAGTAACATTGTCACCTATATTATTTAAATTCCTTGCTTTTCTTTTTATTGTACTTTTAGTGCATCACTGTCAGCAGTCAAAGGATTACCTGGGTGTGACCTAGAACCAAGTTTAGGTATTCCATAAAAAGCCATTGTTTGTACTCTGTTAGAGTAAGAATCACTAGCTATGAAGCCCTCTTTGTGCAAGTGGAAAGCCTGCATAACTTAGCTAAAAAACAAACTGATTCTGAGTCTGCCACCTTAATAAAAAGTATCCGAAGCACAAGTGGGTTTTGGGGATATACCTGAATGCTTCATTTAGTGTCTGAAAAAATAGGGGGCAACATTGCTATCACCAACGGTATAGTGAGGCCCGCAGCAGGGGAACTAGGCGTAGGGCCTGCATGATAGGGTGTGAGGGCAGCCCCATTAGGTGCCTAAAAGGTTAATGTGAGTTAAGAAAAGTCTGGGTGGGGTTAGCTAGGGGTCGGGTCGGAAGTTGAGAGGGAGGAGAATAGAGGGGTTAAATAGGATGTTAGTCAGAAGTTAGGGACAGTTTTTTGCGGGAAGAAAATTGTCCACCCACCCTGTTTGAAGGTTGGGGGCGGTTGTGGTTTAGGAGGTTAAGACTCCTAATGATAACTTTAGAAGGGCAAACCAGCGGTAGGGTGCCCCTTTAAAGGTGTTAAAGCGTGGGGCCCCTGAGGCGGTGCTGGGCAGCTAGGGGCCGGTGTGGTATAAATGGAAGTTATACTTGATTGGTGTGGACTTTACCTTTCCTATGCCTGTAGCCTGGTTGTTTAACTGGGTTTTTTATAAAAAAAAAAAACATTTTAATTAGAAAGGCAATATAAACGATACATATCAATAAAACTGTGTATACAATTAAAACATATTTATACACGTCAGTCTAGTGCAATATGTCAAAAGAAAACATACAAAGATGCAGATCATAGAAATAGGTACATTCAGTCCAGCTTCCTATATTATTTTATCTTTGTCCTTGCTTTTTCCATTTTTTAAAACATTTTTTTCTTTGAACCAATTATAACAATAAACCAAAATCGAGGGAAGAAAATATCCCAAAAAACAAACATATTCCTACCAGGTTCAATAAGCAATATATACCCACATTTCTCAGTGACTCAAAACTGTAAATATTTCAGCACCTAGACCAGGACAGACACTTGGGATACCGTGGTTAAATGAAAAGGTTGTGGAAACTACTTAATTACAGTCAGTCACCTATTGGATCGATGCCCCCAGGGCACGTTGATCATACCAGACAGTGTGGCAAAACATTTCAATTATGTCATGCAGTTGGTTAAGGGATATACTGCAAATATGGCATTCATGTGCCAAAGAACCTCTGTGGGTGTGTGTCTAAGTTATGGCCGCCTTCTGTTTTGTATTCTATTAGCATTAAAAAAACTTTGGAAAATATTTTTAGTGGAATTTTACATATACGTTAGCCCTAAAATGGGCCTAATTGTCAACCCTGGGTAAAAGTCAATAGAAGAATACAAGTAAGAAGGGTTTTTGAGGCAAACCTTTATTATAACTAAATTGTATTAGTGATTACTTCTCATAATACATAACAACATTCAGAGTACTGTTTTAAATGACTGGACAATTTATCCAGGTCATTATCATACAGGCCCAACAAGGGCACTAGGCAATCAACCACTAACTGGAATATATGGCATAGTATAAATCATGTCCCATACGTATGTCGATAACCCAACGCGTTTCGTACGGCTTGGGCTTCTCCAGGGGTGACGGTATGTTTAGCGCAGTCACACGCAATTCTTTGACAGTATATATTGTTTGAAGAGAGAAGGTCTGTGATTTTGGAGCGTAAAAGAGAAACAGTAATCTGAGCAATTTTTGACAGACCTCAAGTGTGGAGGTGAAAATTTAAGGGTATTAACCCATTAGGATGACCTTAAAAGCCATCCTAGGCAGGCAAGACTCAGAACCGCAGCCGCTCCATCGCTATACCATCACGCTGTTATACAGACCGCAGGCAGGCTTCTAATCTTTTTGTGATGGAGCCTGTGTTAGTTTTCAGATTAAATGCATAATAGGCTATATGAATAATTTTCAATTGCATTTCACACCACATCTTACTGACTATAAATGACTTGACTAAATTCCTGACTGAGGCCCAGATATTCTACAAAAGTTTCAGCATATCCGAGTAAGAACTATTTATGTACTCAGCCCAATGACTTCAAAACTTCAAAGAGGACTCAACCCCTGAGGATTTATCCACTAACATTGGGTATATGTATGAAATAGAATGCTTGGATGTGGGTGTGCCCAAGATGTGCGCTACCGGAGGTGGCAGTGTTAAAGCAGGTTCAATTCCTGGCCTAGCAAGAATTTCAATCCAATCCAATCCTAGCAATGGATTTCATCTGCATATAATATAGAAAATGGTGGGACGGGAGTTCAAATTTGATACACAAGATGTCAAACGGTAGCAAGTTATTAGTGTCATCCAGAAGGTGCCCCAAACAGGTAATGCCACGCTTTTCCCAAAATTCGTGCACCTTGTGCTGCCGCCCTTGGGGGAAACTAGGGGTAGCATGCAAGTGAGTCTCCCAAGTGGATCCCTGGTGGTATTAGCAGAGTTTTTTTGTTTCTCACCAGGCTTTTGCCACCAATCTTTCATATGACGTAAAAGACAGGCCAAGTTGTATTTGTGTATTTCTGGGAAGTTTATACCAAGGTTCTGTTTAGGTTGTGAGAAATTGGACCTGGCAATCTTTGGGGTTTAACCCTGCCACAAAAAAGCAGTGAACACTGAGTGAAGTTTCTTAACGTCTGAAAGGCAGAGCAGAAATGGTAAAGTCTGCACTGGATAGAGCAGTCCTGCGAAACTGACCAGACGACACCTTTACATAAGGGGTAGAGGCAAATTCTTCCAATTATGGGTTATAATTTAATTTGTATATGTCGGGAAGGTTCTGCATTACTTGTAACCTCAAATAGGTTAAAGAGTGTTTAACCAGCCTCAGGTCTAATGTTTTTACCACTGCCTGTACCTCTAAAGATGGTGTTGGTTGCAAGCAAAGCAGTTCCCTGTTGTTATAATTAATGCGGTACCCAAAAAATGAGCAGAAATATTGGATAGGTGGTTTTATTACCGAAGGGAAGTCTTTGTGTGGTTCTTTAAGAAACAACATTATGTCATCCGCAAACATTGCCAACCTCACTTGTTTACCATGAATAGTTACATTGTTAAACACGTTAAGGTCATGGAAAGATCTTGCTAATGGTTCAAAACAGATTGAATAAAACTCGGTGATAACCGGCACCCCTGACATGTCCGTCTATACAAGGAAAAAGAATGCAACAAAACCCCTGCTACCTATATTTGGGCCTTCGGGCTCTCAAAAACTGTGCAAGTTGACCATAAAAACCAAATTTGTTAAGTACAATATGTAACCATGACCACTCGATGTCAAAAGCCTTCTCCGCGTCGACTGCCAATAGGGCAGTCGACGCTGAGGAGGGGCCAGACAAACAATTGTGTTTCAACACCAACGGTAGCTTTCTCACATTATAAGCTATCGACTTGCCCGGTACAAATCCTGCCTTGGCGAGACTCGCCAACCTTGGATGGAGTTGCACCAAACACTCATTTTAGATAAAATTTTAACGTCTACAAATATGGAGCGATATGGAGCGATAGGAACCAGGATCCAATGGGTCCCTTTGTCTTTTTGGCAGCACTTTAACATACAGTACACCAAATGGCCGGAAGGCAAATATGAGGATGACGTACAGTGCTCAACCCAGAAATTTTTTTAAGCCGGGTGGGAAGAAATTGTAGGTGGGTGGCAGCCCCTGTATCGTGACCAAACTCTTTAGTAACAACCCAAAAACAGCTGGGTGGGTGCCGAAAAGTGCCGGGTGGTGCACCCAGCTAAAAGGGTCTGGGGAGAACCCTGACGTAAACAAATAAATATACAATTTCGTTAACGCAGGTGTAACCTGTTCTGTTAAAATTTTAAAGAATTTAGACGTCAAGCCATCTGGCCCAGGTGCTTTGGCATTGGCAGAGCCTTGGATATCTGATATTATCTCCTCCGAGGTAATGAAAGAGTAGAAGCGACACAACTCCTCCTCCTCCCTTAGTTGAGGTAATTGATCCAGTTGGGTCAGTTGATCCAGAAAAGACTGTCCTCGTGAGAGGTCCCCCCCCTGTGAAGTGTATAAGGGTTCATACAAAAAGTATGCAAAAGTAGATGCAATGTTACGTGGCAGCTGTTGCACTGAATTATGAGCGTCTCTGATGGCCATGACACGTAGGGGCACCAGAAAACCCTAGGCCAAGTTAGCTAGTAGTCGTTCCAGACTTGTTGCCATAGCAGAAGAACGTTATGAACGTATTATCGTGTCATTTTGGCCCATCCAAAAGGCACATTTTTTTTGGTTTGTAAACAAGAGTCCCTATTTTAAGGAGGGAGAGATCCTTTGTAGGTAACATAAACTTGTTCAGCCTGAGCACTAACCTCCATATATTTGCTTAGGGTCTCTTAAGAGATGTAACGTGAGCAATTATCCTGCCCCTCAAAACTGCCTTAGCCATGACCCAGTACAACTGAAGTGCTGATAGGTTTTCCACATTATGGAACTCGAAGGCTTGCCACCAGTATTTGAGATGTTTTTGGAATGCTTTGTTCTTAGCCTGGAAGGAATGGAATCGCCAGACAAAATCTGACTGGTGCAGGTAACCATCAGACAAAGACATTGAGACCAGGGCATGATCTGAAATCAAAACTGAGAATATAGCCGTTGTGTCCAATTTCAAAAGCAGGTCCTCCGTAATCAGTATAGAGTCTATGCGGGACATCGTGGAGTGTACCATTGAAACATCGATCAAATTGGTAGTTGAGAGAAAAGATTGGAAGGAACCGTTCTTGGACACAGTCGTACCTTGTCTAGGTGGAGGTGGGAGTCTGTCCTCTGCTGTCTTGGATACTGCATTAATATTCCCCGCCAGCACCATAGGGGTTTGAGAAAGTCCTTGAATTGTTGTAACCAGGTTATTGCAAAAAGTTCTGTTGTCCTGATAGGGACCATAAACTGCTAAAATTGTAAGGGAGTTAGCAATCAGAGTAAGGCCCACCTGCCATCCGAAGGATCACAAGATTTTGTAAGAGTAGTATATTGAAGTTTTCAAGTTGTAGTGCATGTGACTCCTTTTTTTCCTAATGCGGGAGCTGCCTATGGTAGTAGTAACTCAATAAACCACATATAAACTTTTTCCGCTCGTATGCACTTGCAGAATTTGAAAAGTGAACAAATAAAATGCAGTGTGGTCAAAAACGGTTAACTGGCTCCATCTTGTGGACAGTTTAGGTATATTCATCAACTAATCGTGTGATCTTATAACTAAAAAGGGCTAAAGGGAATTAGGTTTGAATATTTTACCGTATTTTCATTTTTTTTTTAAAATAAAATTAGGCATTTACAGCTGCGGGGATGAATCAGGGGAAGAGGGACTAGATCTGGGTGGGTAAGATTCCCATTTCCACATTCAGTTGAGCGCTCTCCTCCAAAGAATTAACAAAGGAGGCAGCCTGTTGAGGATCCTTGAACGTATGTGCTTCCCTGTCAGCAGCAAAGATCTTTAATACTGCTTGATACATTAAGGCAAATCCTATACCTTTGGATATCAATTGCTTGCATACAGATGAGAAAGCACGCTGTTGTTTGGTAGTCTCCGCAAAATAGAGAAACGTATTACTTTATTATCATCTACAATAAAATGAGCGTGGGACCAATATGCTTTAGGTAATTGAACTTTGTCATAGAAATTGAGATACTGCGCTATTATTGGTCGTAGGTATGATTTGTTGCACTGTGGAGGTCCTGCTCAGTGGGCCCTTTCCACATGCATGGGTATTTTAAGTCCCAATACTTTTGGAATTGTTTGCGAGCATACCATTTGGAGGTCAGACGCTTTAAAGGATTCAGGTATCCCAATAATTCTGACATTGTTGCGCCTGGTCGGATTTTTCATTTCAACCACTTTGTCATTATATATATTGTATTGTTCCCCTAGTTGCTGCTGCTGTGTACATGCTGTTAGCAAGTCATCTTCCAGGTCACTAACCCGCTGCTGCAGCTCATGTATGTCTTCCCCATGTTTGGTGACTGTGTCAGTATTGGGCTGTAAATGCTGTGCCAGCGTTACTGTATTATGTTTGGCTAAACCCGGTGGCAAGTGCTGGGACACCTCTAGAGCCAGTTGTTTGTAGTCTAGGGCGATGCATTCATGTGTGGAACTCAGCACTGCCTTCTACATCGGGCGCTGGAACCGAAAGTCTAACTGGGGGTTTAATATAGCTTTATATTTTGATAATTGGTTGAGGAAGGTTTTATATGTTAAGGTATGTGTTCATTTATAGTCTAATTTGTATGTTACTTGTATGCTAATTTTATATGTGAATTTATGCTAAATAATGTATGTTATATAAACATTGTTTTTTTTTATTGTTGTTTATTATTTAACCCCCTAACCGCTAACCCCGTAATTTTTCGTCTTAAAAAAAAATGCTATTTGGGATAAGCCCGTATTTTTTCGACTTACCTTTAAATCCCACTTACCTGTGCTCATCCAGCGTCGGGTCCGTACTCCAGCGTCGGGTCCGTGTTCCGCCGGCCAGCATCCCGCGTTCCGCCGGCCAAGGTCCCGCTGATCATCTCACGTCGCTCTCCGTCCAGCGTCGGGTG
>NC_092865.1:40898871-40975684 GCF_032062135.1 Pyxicephalus adspersus | reverse complement strand
ATTTTTTATATTCATTATTTTTACTAGAACCCTGTTCGAACATATTTCTGTAAGTTACAGGTCTACAATTTAAAAAACAATTCATAAAAACCTGTGACGCTTTTGGTACAGAAATCTAGACATCAGTGTAACGCTCAGGTGGTTAAAGTAGTTTTATTTATTGTTAAATAAAAGGCTGCTTGCCAGCCATTTTAAGTCCAGCAAGGTGTCGCTGTTTTTTTTGGGGGGGGGGGTAAAAGGGGAAGGGTGATTGCTGGTAAGTTTGGGAGCGGTTTTGGTGTAAAAAGGGGAAGTGTAAGAAAGGGGGTGAAGATCCGAGCTACCCTAGTCAAGTATAGAAAATGAAAAGCTAATCAAAAAGTAAAACAACGGGTTCAGAAGGAGATGGAAACAGTGAGGTGCTAACATAAACTAAGCCCAACTGTAACAGGAAAGTGGTGTCACTGAAGACTGAGGATGTTACAAACTCTATTCAACTATCAGTGGACAACTGAATGTTTCTGTAACCTAATTTAGGGTTAAATTCATTTAGTAAAGTTGGTTTTAGCCATTAAATAAGTTAGACAGATAAGATGAATGTAACATCTGTTTTTGCAAAATAAAAAAAAAACATTTCTTGTAAAAGCTTCCCTAAAACAATCTGCATATAGAGTGACTACATCCTTGGGATGCTCATCCGATATCACCACCTGATACTTCTTTTATCTCTTTACATGCTCTATAGTGAATGGTGCATATAAAGCATGAGATTACCCTGAAGATTGTTTTCCATTTGTAATCATTTAATCATGTTTACAGGGGAAGAGAACTTAAAAATCTTCTTGTTGGTAGCATATACTTTTTGTTAACCCTTGATTTACATATAATGTCTTTATGTGTGCTATTTAAACTTGAATTAAGATTTTACACTGGCTGAATGCCTTAATAAAAGACTTATTCAAATAACACCTTTAATACCCCAGTATCAAAGTTGAGTTGATAACAGTCCTCTGAGAGCACTGGTGATGCCAACATCACCTACGTGTGACCACTGGCAAAGGAATTGAAGAGACGTATGCTGACTCTGAAGTATGATTGTTGTTAAGGTAGCCCTGTCCTCATTAACATCAATGGCAATAAAGAAAATATTACTGTTGAATATGTCACTATTGCAGTGCAGTGAATTTCTAGGTGAGCTGTCCTTTACTTGGATTGATACAGTGATATCATTAAACAAATCAAGCTCTTGTCAGACTCAACAATCTCTACACGCATTGCTTTAGAATTAGAAGATTTCCTTTGGTAAATTTCCTTTGGTAAATGCCTAATTTGATGTTTTATTTCTTATACAATCTTATAATTTATACTAACATAGGTTTATCTAGTAATATTATCGGTTTATTTTTGTTTTTTTAAAAAGGTATGTTTGTACATATTGATATTAGTACTAATACCGTAATATCAGTATTAAAAATATACTTAAAATATACTTATATATGTTTATATCTTCAACATATTTATTATTGACTCAGTAAAAAATGGCCCTTGCTAAAATACATTTGCTTTTCTTATCAGGGGATTTATGAATTTATAAAAGTTCAACCCCTGAACTAATTTTCTGTGTTTTAGAAAAGTAGTAGCAGGGCATTGAGGGGCCACAGTTTTCCATCAATGTATTATTTTGCTGGGGGCACAACATACAGACCAAAGTTTTGATGGAAAGTTCACTGGAATAGACAGAGGCTTGGGAACAGCATTTAGCAATGTCTGACTCCATAAATAATAGGCCTATATGACTAAATATGTGATTGTAGCATTTGAGAAAGTAATCTTATAAACATCCATCCGTCCAGCACATAATTACTGGTTTTCCATGAAGGTTACATAGTGTAATTATGTCTAGTCAGCTGTATAACTAAACCGGATCCAATAAAACATGAGTGAATCATTTGCTCTAAGCCCTAACCCGTGAAATCCACAAGGTCCTCTATATATACCACAATTAATCCATTGCTGGGTAGTCAGGAAAGATGTACACTTCCAGCAAGTAGGCAAGAATGACATTTAAAGCAGACCTCAAATCACACTTTTAATTTGGGTTTATGGATGATATAAACCTAAGTTATACTAATCTGTATAGGTTTTACATTTGTTTAAAGCTTCTAAATCCCCTAAACTGTCAAAAAACTGCTCTGATTCCTTCCTCTGGGCTCTCTATTGCCGTGGCAATGAAGAGGAGCCTGTAAAGGCCCACGGGAGATTGACATCATCATCAAAGAAAAAAAAAACACCAAACTTGTTGACCAATCAGAGCTGTCGGACTAGTTTAGAATAACTCCCACTGCCCTGATTGGTCAGCAAGTTTTTTTTTTTCTCTTTTTTTTCCCTGTCATGTGATGACGCTCCAGTACCCCCACTGTCTCCTTATGTCAGATGTAGGGGGGGGAGGGTGTCAGCTCCTCAGCAGGACTTCATATCTGAATGGAAGGATTTTTATTGCGGTCACCGGGCAAAAAAGATTGGGGTAACAACACGGATTAGGATAACATTGTTGATGAGGGTGACAATGCAGATTAGGGTGACAACACAGATTAGGGTGACACCACAGAGTTAGGAGTAGCCGATATAAATGCCAGCCTCAGTAAACTTATAAATATTATCTGCTACTCTTGAATCGAAAGTAGACAAGGCAGGACCACTCCAAAATGCATGTAATAGAGTACTAGGACTACATCTTTCCCAATTTTTGGACAACTTTGCCTCTTGGATCCCACATATTTTTTCCCATGACCTGCCCATTCTCATCTTTGGTGACTTTAATGTTGCAGTGGATGATCCCAACCATCCTTCCTCAGCCAAACCGCTCTCCATTACCTCCTCTTTAGACTCACACAAAACATAAAACACCATACATAAAAGCCCCACACACATTGCCAGACACACCTTAGATCTTGTATTTTCACAACTCTGCAACCTCACCCTTCTTGACAACTCACCATTTCCCCTTTCTCACCACAACCTCCTCACCTTCAACCTATTTAATTCTTGCCCTCCTTTGCCATTTTTCAGACCAGGTCAATGGCAGAGAGATACTTGTAACCTTGTCCACAACCTTTTCTCAAACTGCCTTATGTCCCTAACCCCTGCATGCTTTCTAGTTTCCTAGACCAGTTACTAGCTACCGTCCTGTTTCCCTTCTCTCATATGTTTCCAAACTTTTTGAGCGCCTTGTCTAAAAGAGACACTGGCTACCTGAACATCAACCATCTCCTTGACCCACTCCAGTCTGGCTTTCAAGCTGCCCATTCCCTCGAAACAGCCCATTACACAGAAACTTGCTAAAGTGGCCAATGGCCTCTTTAGAGCTAGGTCACACGGCAACTTTTCCTTCTCCTTGATATTTCCTCTGCTTTTGACACTGTTGATCACCCACTTCTAATACAAATCATGAACTCCATTGGTATCAGTAACTCTGCTCTCTCTTGGTTTGATTCCCATCGGTCTGACCGCTCCTTTCAAGTTTCATTCAATGATAATTCCTCCTCTCCTACTCTCCTCCTTGTTGGTGTTCCCCAAGGGTCAGACCTTGGACCGGTTCTCTTTTCCCTGTAAACCTCCTCATTCAGTAGTCTCATATCCTCCTTTGGCTTACAGTACCATCTGTATGCTGATGACACACAAATCTATCTGTTCATCCCTGACTTGTCTCCCTCAGTGTTGGACAAGGTTTCATGCTGTCTGTTAGCCATCTCATCATGGGTGGCTGACAGGTTTCTGAAACTCAACCTGGATAAAACCAAACCCCCACCCCTCTCATTCTAAATCTCCCCCTGACCTGTTTCTAACTGGTAATAACACTGTTATTCGGCCCTTTCCTCAGGCACATTGTCTTGGTGTCACCTTTGATTCTGCCCTCTCCTTCACCCTCCAAACTCAGAACATCTCAAGGTCCTGCCATTTTCACCTGAGCAACATCTCCTAAATCTGCCCCTACTTGTCCCCAGAGACTACCAAACTTTGTACATGCTCTTATTATCTCTCGTCCTAACTACTTTAACATCCTCCTCTCTGGTTTTCCACTAACCTGACTCTCTCCTCTACCACCTATTATGAATGCTGCAGCCAGACTCATCCATCTTTCCCACAACTCCTCTTCGAATGCCTGTTTGTAGTTGTTTTTATTGGCTCCCATTTCACTTTAGAATTAAATTTAAGCTCCTGTTCTTTGCCTTTAAATCCCTCCACAGTTCTTGTTCCACTTACTTTCCTTACCTTTTACTCCCCTAGCTGCTGCCTTCGCTCTTCCAATGCCCTACTAATGACTTCCTCACTCATAGCCTCGTCACATGCATGACTTCAAGACTTTTCTTGGGCTAATCCGACTCTCTGGAACTCTAATTGGCTTGCTCCTCCTGCTCCTACTTTCTGCACATTCAAAGAGCTCCTAAAACCCATCTTTTCAAACTCGCTTACCAGTCTTTTTCTGTCTCTTAAATCCTCACTACTTACCCACCAATCCTTATCCCCCCTCCTATTGTGTGCTACTTCTCCTTCCTCTTAGATTTTAAGCCTTTCTGGGCAGGGTCCTCTTCTCCTCCTTTGTCACTGTCTGTATCTGTCTGTCATTTGCAACCCCTTTTTAATGTACAGCGCTGCGTAATATGCTGGTACTTTATAAATACTGTTTATTATTATTTATCTCCTACAGCTAGAGTTAGTATGGGGGTCGCTAGACTGACTGCATTTTTATTACATTCAAAAATCATGCTCCCATTAATTCATCAGTCACTCTTTCTGTTCCAATAAACACATTTCTTGTTAGGTTCAGAAGGGGAGGAAGCCAATCCTGCAGTGATAAGGATAGAAAATACCACTAGAGTGGTTGTTGAGCCAATAGTACATAAGAGAAAAAGTGGAAAGATAGCAGCTCTTTATGGCAGAAAATAAGTCTAGCATGACATAAAACCTTTTATTTCAGTTACTAAAACATATAATTCTTAGAAACATATCTGGTAAAAGAGGCTATGGCAATGTTTAACCATGACTTTATAAAATACTCTCACTAAAGAGTCCAAGATGTGGGTCAGTACTGTACTTATGGTCTCTCCCGGTGCGTTTCCCCCTAAATGGGCTTCCTCAGGGGATTGCCGAGACCCTAGAAATTACATGAATGATAATATAGTATAGAATTTCCACAGTATTCTTACAATTTTTAAATAAGCTGATTCATCTAAATAGTCTTGACTTACTTGGTATATTGACCTCGCGAGAAGAGGTTGGAAGAGTACATTCTACCCAGAAAATGTCACAAAAAGGGGAAAATGACTTGACTGGAGATTCTACAATTCCATATGAAAAATAATCGCAAGTGTAAATAAACATGTTAATGTAATGGGATAAAGATAAAGAAAATATTTAGGAAATATAATTCTTACTTGGATGGCTATCTTAATGATAAAATAATTATTATTTAATCCAGTTCTAGTAGAAGGAGGTATCTAGAAATATATTAAAAAAAAAAATGAAGTTCTTTTATATATATTTTTTGTAGCATCACAGAATATATCTTAATTATGTAATATACATTTAATCCACAAAATGACGTACCTACGATTTAAATATGTACACTGGCTGCAGTTCTATTTTTTTATATGTCTTCAACCTATGATAGATCAATGAGAAAATAATAATGGTAATGGTTTTGTTTTATAGTTTAAAGTAATGATCAAATATGATATTATTAATGAAGTATAATAATAAAGTTAGATAAAAAACATACCTCAGAAGATATGTGTTGGATCTTGTAAGCAGTGTAAGGAATACTATCAAAAATAGGGAAGGGTATTCCAAAGAAGGATGGATGCCTTTGGATAAATTGTGAGGTGCTTCCGAGTATAAGGAAGAATCGTCCTAAGCTAGGACAGAGAAATGAATAAATATAATTCCAGTCCATTCCCTGGACTGGAAACAGGATTCAGATAGAACCTTTCCTGCCTGGTCCCGCCTCCCAGCCACACACTTGCCATCGCCAGGTAACAATGATGCCAGGCCCGCATCGCCAGGGGAAGAAGATGCCGGGCATCGCTGGAGGATGCTGCAGGCAGGGCTGGATGATGCCACTGGAATATGGGAACTAGGTAGGACTTTTAAACTCTCTGGCAATTCTGCAGTGTTTTCCCGACCTATTTACCATGAGGAAGCCCCTTGAAATAACTTTCAGATATTCAGTTACCTTCTTCTATTGTTACTAAATCTACAAGAATATAAAAAAGAGAGGGTTCCAAGGTATCACAGTTCAAAATACGTAAGGAAAGGCCACATCCTAAGAAAAAATGGATAACGCCAATAACTAAAAAGAGTTGTAGAAAAGAAGAAAGCAGAACTTTCAAGACAAAAGAGTTGGTCATCCAATTTGACCCTGGATAGATCAAAGCAAGGCTAGAGTGTTTGTAAGGTTTGTACAATCTTCTAGGATAAAAGACTCATGGTCCAAATATCAAGGAACCTATCCAGTGGTCGCCAAACTTTTTCAGACCACTAAATTTACCGGCTCTGGACCGCTGATGCACGGGGAGCTAGGTGTCATTCAAAGGGGAAGAAACTTCCCCTTTAGTGACGTCATGATGCCAGAACCCCCCCACTCTCCCATTGCAGGTCCAGAGACACAACCCGCCAACTTCCCTGAGCTTGCCTGAAACTTATATAAACTAAGTCCAGTGTGGCAGTGATTTAAGATTCCAGGAGGCTTGGGATGCTCCTTATGTGCATGCCTGAAAGGACTTTTCTGTCATTGAAAAAATATGCACATGCAGTGAGATTGGCACCTTTTTAATTTACAACTACAGAAGCATACATCACATGATCATGAGCCTGCGCAGTGCGAGCATGGATAACAGAAGAAGAAAGAAGTAGGAGTGTGGCAGTGATTTAAGATTCCAGCTTATGGCATGCAGCTTTATATTACTATTTTTTTCTTTTTGCAGTGTAATAAAGATTCTGTCTGTCTGTTTTTATTTGGTTTAAAGAAATGCCTATTTCATGGTATGTGTTTCTCACTCTAATATATTCCTAATATAAAGAGGATCCAGGGAGGATCCTGACATCAAAGTTCATTTTAGATGTTTAATGATTCTCTAAAACACTCTGAGGGCTCAGTTTATAAAACAGCGAATCTGACATTCCTCTGAACATTCCCTGGAGGGAATCAATTACTGCTACTGAAACACAGGGACCTGGATAATCCTCAAGGGAATGTTTGATTCCCTGTTTAAGAAATAGGGCCCTAAATGTTATATTGTACAAGAAATCAATCAGGCAAATGCAAAACAGGAAATCGGTACATTGATCTTAATCAATGTAAAAAAAGCCCTCTTTTTTGTTTGAATATTTTTTATTGAAGTTTTCAAAATATACAGAAAAGAAATAATAAAGACATTAACAACAAAAACAAAAAAACACCAGCATTATTAATCAAAATATAAACAAAACTGGACTAGAAAAACAATACAGAAAAAAAAGAAAAGAAAATACTCGAGTCTGACAATATAGATTAATAATTCGATGATTTACATTTGAAAAAGTCTACGATCTATGCCTAAAGCTGTATGGTGATCCAGCCAAGGAGACCAAACCTTATAAAAATTATGCATAGAGTCATTAGCGGTAGCTGACATTTTTTCTAAGACCATAGTGTCCGACAGTCTAGATAATACCGCTTGAAAACTTAGCGTCGGTTTCCGACATGCAGCTGCAATCACTTGTCGTGTGGCCAGAAAAATGAAAGAAAGCAGTTTACGCTGATTTTTAGAACTACAAGAACTTATGTTGTGAAGTAATGCTATCCAGGGGTCTCTCTGAAGGGACACATGCAAGACTGATCGTATATAGTTAAATATTCTGATCCAGAGCTTTTTAACCACAGGACAGTCCCACCAGATATGGCGAAACGTTCCTAGGTCTTTACAACCTCTAAAACAGCATAGGTCTCCCCCATTGACGAATTTCGCAATCTTAACTGGGGTAAAATACCACCTAAATAATACTTTGTATGCATTCTCCTGCATGATTACATTCGGAGAACAAATAGCTATATTCTGCCATATCCTGTGCCACTCTTCCTCATCCAACCTCGATCCCAAATCTGTTTCCCATTTATCAACATAAGAAAGAGGGTGAGTATCTTTATTGATTAATGAACTATATAGCATAGAAACTAACCCTGCCGAGCTAGAGCCCCTATAGCAACAGGCTTCAAAACTGGTGAGTTCCAGTGGGGATGCCGTGGCTTGTGTCAATAAACTCATTAAAAATGCCTAATTTGAATATATCTGAAAAATTCACTCGAAGGTAATTTCCAGTGTTCCTGCAAGTAGGTGAAGGACTTAATCCCAGTAATCGAGAATAGATCATACACATACCTAACAGGTTTCCGGGCCCACCACTGAAAAGCCATGGGGTTCTCATAGGCCGGTATAAAAATAGGGCAGTTTACTATACCAGTTAAGGGAGTATGGACTGACATCAAGCCAGCTGAAATCTTAACTCTATCCCAAATACCTAACGCGTATGATAAAGTGGGATCAGACACTAACGGACGTTTTGATAGGGGCAGCCATATAATGTTATTTAAATGCACCGCTGGTAACTCGGCAGCATATAATTTAGCCCATATTGGTGGATCTGTTAGACGATGTAGTGCCACCAATGGAGCCAGCTGAGCAGCTTGCAAATACATACAAAGGTTGGGGACCGAAAGTCCCCCTTTCAATCTATGGCGATACAGCGTTCCATCCGGCACCCGTGGTCTTCCAGGGTGCCAAATAAAACGCAGCACTTTCCTTTGTTCATCTCTAAGAAGATGCATCGGAACTGGTATTGGAAGAGTGCGAAACAAATATAACAATTTTGGGAGGTAAGTCATTTTGATGGCATGTATTCTCCCGATCCAAGACAGTGGAAAATTGCGCCATTTGTAGCGCATGACAGAGAGCTCCCTGAACAAAGGCGGATAATTTGCCTGGTATATAGATGACAGGTGAGATGTGAGCTTAATACCCAGATAGGGGATAGCTTTCAACCAGTTATAGACAAAATATGATTGTAATAAGACTACATTTGGTTCTGGTAAGGTAATATTTAACGCTTTAGATTTTTCATTATTTATTACCAAACCTGATATCTTCGAAAAATGATCAAGTAATTTGTGCAATTTGGGCAATGTAGTGATAGGAGCTGTGAGTGTCAATAATATATCATCAGCAAACAGCATGATTTTGTGTACCGTACCAAACACTTCCACCCCAGCTATATCTTGATTTACCCGGACTTCTGCCGCCAAGGGTTCCAGTGCAAGTATAAATAGTATGGGAGAAAGGGGACAACCCTGTCTGGTCCCTCGCAGAATCTGAAATGGGGATGAAGCATAACCCATATATTTCACAATAGCTGACGGTGAGGCATACAATGCTTTTATCCAATGCAAAAAATGCGTACCAAAACCCTACCTTTTGAGAGCGTAAAACAGATACTGCCATGATATAGAGTCAAAGGCCTTCCGCACATCTAATGATAACATCATGCTTTGAATAGATTTAGAATGAGATAGGTGTAGAATCTGTAGAGCTCTGCGTACATTATCTCCTGCTTGGCGTCTTGGGACAAAACCCACCTGATCACCATGTATTAAACTACCCAGGAATCTGTTCAGCCTCGTGGCTAAGATTTTTGCCAAAATTTTTACATCCGTATTGAGAAGTGATATGGGTCTGTAATTGGACCAAGATGTGTGGTCAGTCGATGGCTTAGGTATCATAGCAATAGATGCCCGCAGGGATTCTGAGGGAAAAACCCGGCCTAATTTCAAATCATTAAACAAAATCTGTAGATGAGGTGTCAATACTGTTAGCAATTTCTTATAGAATAACGAAGAAAAGCCATCTGGACCAGGGCGTTTGCTTATTTTTAACGACTTAATAGCCAATGTAATTTCTGAGATTGTGATATCACGTTGCAATTCTTCCAGGTCTGAGTTGTCTATTTTAGGCAATTCAATATTAGCAAAGAAACAGTCGGCTCTGCCTTCATCCATTGCTGGAGGAGCAGAATAAAGGTCTGACAGCCGAGTCTGAAACTCTTGAACTATATCTAAGGGGTTGCTAGTCAAGTGTTTGGTGGCCGTACGAAGGGAGATCGGAGTGTACTGTGGTGTAAAGGTTCGAAATCTTCTAGCAAGTAGAGTTCCTGGTTTATTGCCGCAATGGTAGAATTTATGTCTCGTCCGCTGCAGCTGGTATGCAGCCTGATTAGAGAGACAAAGGTTCAATTCAGTTCGCGCTTTACGTAGTGCAATTGAGGTTCCCAATGTGGGAGTCAATTTATGTAACTGGACTTGTCTCGAATAGATAGTTTCAAGCTGAGTCTGGGCCTGTGATCGCTCCCGCTTCTTAATCGCAGCAATTTGGATTAAATGACCACGCATAACCGTTTTTTAAGCTTCCCACAATATTGTAGAAGTTGGCACTGATCCAGTGTTCAATTGGAAAAACTCTGTGGTCAGAGCTGTCAGTTTTTCTGTTGTAACTGGGCAAGATAAAAGGAAATCATTAAGTGTCCATTGTCCAGTATTAGGTCTAACCATTAATGATGAACATGTTATTATTACTGGGTCATGGTCAGACCATGGCACCGCCGGTATATTGGCTTTTAGGACAACTGGTAACATAGTTCTAGGGACCCAAATATGATCGATTCTGGAATAAGAGTTGTGAGAAGCTGAATAAAATGTGTAATCACGGGATAAAGGGTGCAATTCACGCCATATGTCAAGCAAGCCCAGACTCAGGAAACAGTCCTGTATCGCTACATTTTCCGTAAAGGGAACACTGGTGGATTTGGTGCTTCTGTCCAATTTTTTATTAAATACCGTGTTAGAGTCACCACAGAAAATCAAAGTTCCCTTAGTACATTGCCTAGTTTTCTCTAGCATTTCCCGAAAAAAGGAAACGGAAGGAGAATTTGGAGCATAATAAGCTAAGAAGGTAACCTCTGTGTTCTGCAGCGAACCCCTCAGAATAAGATATCGTCTCTCTGGATCTGTCACCTGGTGTGTACATATAAAAGGCATGCGCCGGTGAAAGGCTATAAGGACACCTCTGTGTTTCTTAGTTGTTGACGCCTGGTAGATCTGAGGATAGTGAGCATGCATGAACTTAGGAGTGGAGGACACTGAAAAGTGTGTTTCTTGCATGCACACTACATCTATGCCCGAGGAGTGACAGTAAATAAATACTACTTTACGTTTAGACGGTGAGTTAAGACCCTTGACGTTAACTGACATTATACGCAAAGCCATAACAGAGGAAGACATAGAAACATAGCAATGCTTATAAACATAATGCTATATATCAGTCGAGTAGTACAACTAATCCAGTACACATAAAAAAACCAAAAAAAAAACAGTAAATAAACAGAAAAACCTACTACAAAAAAAAAAAATACAAAATGAACCTATAATAGGGTGCAACAAGTGGGCCATAAGAGCCAAAAACAGCTCCAAGAGCCCTTGGAGAGACATAATTGTTGGGATTACTCAACCTCAGTAACCTGAGCAATCCAATGAGGGTGCATGCGACCAACACTCGGGCTTTAACAGGAACAGGTGTGCCTACGGAAGATTCTGGAAAGTTAATCGAGGTCTGGATCCCATCAGAATGGCGGAAAATGACAAAATATCCATAAAGATGAATTGTGCGATGACATGGCAGAACAGTTAACCCGGAGATTTAGGTGAGAAGGTTTGGGTAGCCAGGCGTGTAAGAGCGTGAGATCGGTGTACAAAACCACGAGAACCCTGTTCAGAATCATGGGGAGATGGAGGAGACCGACCCGGATGAGTTGAGCCAGGAATGTCAGAATGCTGTCCGCCTGAAGGTGAGGTAAGGTCAGGCGAGTAGGAAAGACCCAGCTGAGCAAGGCAGGTTTGGGCATCCTCTGGTGTGGAAAATTGGTGTTGAGCTCCTTGTGTCTGGAACAACAGCTTAAAGGGATAGCCCCAACGGTAATGAATCCCGTTAGCTGACAAAATTTGCAAAAAAGGGTGAAGAGCCCGCCGTTTAGCTAATGTAGAAGAAGCCAGATCTGGAAACAGACTATAGTCCACACCCTGAAACTGTAAACGGGAACCATTCCGGGCCTTCAGTAAAAGGGCATCTTCAGTACGAAAAAAATGAAATTTCACTATAATATCTCTAGGCGGACCATTTTGCTTCTTGGAGCCTAGGGAACGGTGGATCCTATCCAATTCCAGACGGTCCAGCTGGAGCTCTGGTGCCAGGTCTTGGAACAGGGCCGTAACATAACCCTGTAAATCTAGAACTGTCTCAGGAATACCTCTGATACGTAAATTGCTTCGTCTGGACCGATTCTCATAATCTTCCAATTGGTCCTTCAGGAGAGAAATCTCCTTTTGGGCTGTATTCATATCCTGATCCAAGCTATCCAATACTGTTTTAGCATCATCCATTCTAGATTCCAGAGTATTTATACGATGGCCAATCTCACGAATATCACGCTTCAACTTCGATACAATAGATGCTATGGCTTGCGTTAGCTCCTCACGGATCATGGTTCTCATTTTTTGCAAAAAAAGAGAATCCTCACTTGTGATATGCTCAGGAGGATTGCCAAGGGAAGCATCCGTACTGTCTTCGGAATGGTGCACAGGAGAAGAGGCTGAGGACGCTGGAGGTGAAGGCATCGGCGCCATCTTGGATTTGGAGGCCGCGCCGCGGGATGGATTCTGCTGCGCCGCGGGACGCTTTGATTTAGATGCCGGTCCCATTTAATTCTCTTCCCAATGCTGTAATAACTCTCCGGGAACACAAAAATGTGTTGTTCGTCCGCAGGATACGCTACGTTTCTCGCTAAAAGCCCGAAGCCGAGTGGAGCCTAACTCGGAAACATCCGTCCGTCAGACCACGCGCATGCGCCCTCTCAAAAGCCCTCTTTTTTTACGATCTTGCTGCGCATTACATTTAGTCAAGACAGAGTTCAGAGTGAGTTTTAGTTTTTCAGATATTTGCTATGTTTAAGTCACTAAAACCCTTTTTGGGATTAAGATTACATGACTAACGAAGAATATTTAGCCTAAAAAAAAGAACTTCAAGGTAACATTGCTGTTTGATGGTTTGAATTTTGGTTTGAATTTTTTGGTCTTTAACTTTTTGTGCAGTAATATCTTTAAGTTGTATGATAAATAATACAATCAGCTACACTAGCAGTCAAAAGTAACTGATTTGTGGTCAAAAAGTGACACCTGCAGGACTATTTTATATTGCGAAATAAAGACATGGGTAGGGACAGTGTGCCAAGATTCAAATGTTAATGTATTTAGCCAGAGATCTTGTTTTAAATGTGTACTGCTTCATGGACTTTTGATGAGCAAGCAACTTGAACTTGAGCTAAATGTTCTGCTGTAAGCAGGAAAATATAATTTACTCCCTTAACTGGAAAACCAATGTGATAAAGTTATATAGGTTTATTTTAACAACAACAGATCTAACATTAGTATGCATTGATCATTGGTATTTTTGATTACTGTGGATGTTACATATTGTCAGACTTACCTCCTACTCTGACAGCGGGCACCTCTCTCCTGCGTATACAGGCAGTTCTGACCTTGGATGCACCTGCCCTTCCAGATTTAATCAGTATCGCCTCTTGGGTATTTACCTGTCTCAGACACAGCGCTTAGCGCTAGTGTAATGTGTCTCCACTAGTGTAGGGCACCCTAGCTCTGCTGGGCATTTCCTATTGACCTGTCTTTTAATTGAGTGCTTTCCCAGTTCAGCTCCCGTGCTAACCCCTTGTTGCCCAGTCTGCCTATTTCCTTGTTCTTGTCCTGTGTTTTCAGAGACCACTGTCTCTTCCTGTATCTCCTGTGTTCCCCTGTGTCAGTGTTCATTTTATTGATTTCTGGTTCTTGACCTACTGACCTATCTTGCTTGCTGCCTGCCTCGACCCTTGCCGAGGCAGGCAGCAAGTCTGATGCGTCTGAAGGAAGCAGTCTGATGCGCAAAATACTCACCACTACAGGCTTTGGAGAAGACCAGGCTGCTACCTTAGCCCTTCTCAGGGCTCACACCTCTATTGTGCAAGCCATAGCATCTCCTACAGGCTGTCCCCCCAAGCGTGACACATTTGTTACATGTCTTGGTTTAATGTATGATTGTTAAGAATAAATTGCCGCCAAAGCTATTGAACAACAGGATGTGATGTGTCATTATAAAGAAGGGGCCAACAAGGGTGGCCGTGTAAGGTAAGAAGCTGTGGGGGGCAGGAGTCTGGTGGATGGGCCAAGTATGTGAAAGGCCAACTCTGATTCCCCCGAGTGATTGATCAATGGTTGAAATGTGACAGTAAATTGTATGATGTGACAGATCCATCAAATAGACAGACAAGTGGAGGAAGAAAAAAAGACAACGATGTGCATGAAAGCGGGGTAACAGTTTTAAAGTTGGGTAGAATGAGAAGTAGGGCAGGTAAACAGTAAAAACAGGGTAATAAATGTAAAGCAAGGCAGAACATGTTGGGAGAGAAATATTTCTTATTTATTGTCCTGGGTTCCTGATAGTGTGCAAAGAACAGCCTGGAAAGAAAGATTGTATTTAAAGGCCAATAGAAGCAGCGGAAGGGTTTATGTCTGTTACCAAGTGAGCAAAAGTTTGCAGAAAATAGATCTCAGGTTTTATAAGAGTATAAAACTTAGGATGTTTTCAGGAACCTGGCTACCACTCATGGGGACTAGTAGGTATTAAACCTAACAGGGCAACCTACTCATAATGAGCACTAGGGTAAAGGCTTGTCAAGCTATACTGTAAATACCAGAGAAGTTGAGACTTCCCTTGTAGCAAAAACAAAAGTAGGATTTTAATTTAAGATAAAGCTAGGTATACTTTGCTATACTTCCTTAACACTCTCACCACATATCCTCATAAAAATTTGGATATAAGGTTTGGGAGATGAAGCCATCCCCTCCAACTATGCTCCCCCATTGTTGGGTAAGGGCAGAGGACTGTTATGGCCAGGAAGAGAGTAGGGCTACATGCCTGCTGACAGCTTCATTTCCTAACCAGCCAGGATCCAAAAGGCATGGTATGGACAGGAAGGTGGGGGCACATATGCTTGATCCCTCTTTTAATGGGCATTCAGATTCAGTGCTTAAGAAAGGCTTTGTTTTTGATATGGGGCAGACCCCACACATTTTTAGTTTATTTCAATACAATTTACAGTAAAATTTAAAATGGTCAAAGTCAAAATATCACTTAGTAAGTCAAAATCTGGTGATTGTATCTATTCCTAATGAAAAAACAGCAATAGCATTAGAGGGGCAACGCCAGGGGGACAAAATCCCTGCATTTTACATACTATGTCTTTTCCTTTTATTGTTTCCCTCTTCTGATGCCTATTTGCACTTTAGCTGTGTTGATATGCATTAGTTATCTTGCCAAAATCAATGACTAAGCAACCTGCCATAACATTTTATTCTGTGTTTAGAGGACATAAAAACTTTTGGTGCATTGTTTTAATAAAAATACGTTTGAGTGTATATTTATGACTAATTGACAAAAATGT
The DNA here is from genome assembly GCF_032062135.1 of Pyxicephalus adspersus. Taxonomy (NCBI): domain Eukaryota; kingdom Metazoa; phylum Chordata; class Amphibia; order Anura; family Pyxicephalidae; genus Pyxicephalus; species Pyxicephalus adspersus. The sequence goes on along the minus strand of NC_092865.1, from coordinate 40,960,075 downwards.
CATATTAAATACACTGGTATAAAATACAAATGGTATAATAAATACATTTAGTACTACAGCATATAATAATCTTTGTTTCTTTTAATCTTTTGTCTAAACAATGTTTTATTGCTGAGTTTATTCCTTCTCCGATTTTACCCTATACCACCATCACTGTCTCTGTGCATCCGTATGTAATGCAGGGAGATAACAGCTGGTGAGAGGGACTGAGAGGTTGCTGCACATAGCCTTCCAAAAACATAAATCAGCTTTAAAATAACTCCATCTTTTTCTACATAGTGCCCTTCAATAGCCCAAGTCTGCTAGCCATCCCGTTAAAAAAGGAAGAGCCAAGAGCTTCCATCTTCTTTCTTCATCTTTTGCCTACATCACCAAATCTCAAACTGCGCAGGTTGAAGATCAGGTGATATAGAGTGCCAATCTCACTGCGGACACTTGAGATTGGTATTTTTCCCCATTTGAAGAAAAATCTTACTGCAAATGCACGATATAAGCTTTGCACAAAAGTAGCGGCCAGAAACCTAGGAAACGTAATTTTGGTATCCCAGGAGGCTCTGCGCCACAGCGATAAAGACAGAAGGGGAGGGAATTCACCTTTCTGTTAAAAAAAAGGGTTTTAACCCCTCTTCCAAAAAAGATAATGTTTACCTTACATTAAAGGGTTCTCTACCTTTTTATGGGAAGTAAAAATTTTAGTGATAGGTCTACTTAATTATTTAAGAATTATTAGGTTGACTAACAGTAATATATAGTAAAGTGAAATATAATGTATGTTGTGTGTTGTAGTGCACCAAAAAGGTATGAATCCAGATTTATAATTCAAGAATAGTACAACCATCTTGTCTTCCCTTTGTTCGGTGAAGTAAAAAAAAACAAAAGTAGCCCTGCCTCTAAAACAAAGTAAATTAAGAACAGTTTTTACTAAAATAATTGTAAGTTCCAAAGAGCAAAGTGTGTACAAGAGGGCATCATTTTTCAGGTATGCCTAAGGTAGTAAAACATCCAGGTCTGTCTGGGGTTGACACTACCAAAACAAAGTGGAAGTAAATCTCTTCAGAATGGGCACAGACTGCAACAAAATCTGAAAACAGTTTCAACCATTATTTTTCCATCCATCTTATAGTAAATAAAAACAAATGATCTAAAATATCTTTTTAACATGCTAGAAGCCTGTTAGAGCTCTCCAGATTTTCATGTGGTGCACTGCATTAAGGCCACCGTACTAATAATAAATGGGCTACCACACTAAAATATACCATAATAGGGGAAATGTTCACTAATGTAATTCTAATGTATAGTGTACTTGGTGGCCATTCTGAATAAATGGCACCTCAGCATTTATATAAAAAAAAAATTAAAAACTTTAAACTAGTAAAATATTACTTTTGTAATAAATAAAAAGTAATACTTTTGTATTTAAATCGAAGTTAAAATTTAAATATATTTGTAAACACACATACACAATACTGAATCCAGAGGAAAAGAAAATCTCCAACCGAGGCCAGTGTTATTGATGTGAGCTAAATTTTCTTTCCTTAATTGAAGCCAAATGTTGCACAGGTTGCATGCTGGGAACTCTGGCAGCCTTTCTGCTATACACTGAAACTTTCTGAAAGGCATCTTATATCAGGCACATTTACTGAACCTCCCTGCAGACATTTCCTTTGGAAACAGACGTTTCTCTCTCCTCTTTCTTCAGCTTCCACAGCTCTAGATTTTCTGTTTGCTGTTTGAGGATCTTCGGCGACACACACACAAAAAGTTTGGGAAAATAATGTGTAAGAACTTAGTTAAGAATTATAGTTTTTTGGAATTATGGCACTACTCCAGGTAAACAAAGAATCCGTAAAGAAGAAATTTTATATGGAAAAATGAACTATACAAAGATGCTAAATTGTTGGCAGTGCCTCAGTTAATAAATCTTGAAGTTGCGCTAAAGCTTTGCGAGAGCGACAAATGACATTTCTTCAACTGACATGTAAGTTTTATAAAATACAATTTATTTCACGCAGTGTTGTTGTGCTAAAGTGTGTATTATGCATATATTCATATTTGTATTTTATTGTGAATTGATTTGTATGCAACACAAGTATCTTGTTACTGTGTACTCTACATCTTGGTCTGGCAAGATAATGTTAACAGCCTGGCATGGTGTTGCTGGCTCCTCTTGTAGAAATGGAGATTAAACCAGAAAACGTTCAGAAGTGGTTTGTGGAATTTTTTAGAATTCTCAGGTTTTACAAGGTTTTTTGTTTTAATATTTCGAAAATAGATTATAAGGTCTGAGAAAGCAAACATATCCGTACTTTGATATAAAAGAATAACGACCATTACATATGTCCTTATTTGACTGTGATGTAAGAGACAGATAATACGAAACTGAAGCCTTATCTAAAATCCTTAATAAAAATATGTAATGGAAATTTCCACTAGCTATATATTGGGAATTTCCACCAGACAGAGACCATTAGCGAGAGTTGTGATAATGATATTTTCAAGTCTTTTTATTTTTAAGATATTGTGGGTTAAATGAGGGCATATGTGAAAACAGGAAATATTCTTATCTGGGATTACTAAAAAAAAAGTCAAGGCAAATCCAGAGAGACACAAGTATATGTGATCCTTATCATCCTTCTCAATTACAAATAGTACATTAAAAATAAACACCTACCAGTATGAGAAAAATGATGGTATGGACTACTATTGTGGTTGCTCACACGGCTATATGAACAAAAATTTGGTTAAATAAATTTATTAAAGGTGCTTGGAAACTGACTTTAGCAAGAACTGGCCAATCCAGTATAAAATTTATTTTATATCACTTCTTATCACTGCAAACAACCCTCATCTGACCTAAGATATGTCAGAAATCATAAAATAGAAATTACCCAATCATGCTTTAAAGGCCTAGAGTCTAAGCTCAAGCTGTGCATGGGGATTGCCTCAATAGTCAATATTAAGCCCCATCATTCTTAATGTCCTGCCCACTAAGGCTGTACCATTTGACAATCAAATGAGGGGGAGCAGGGCTATGTTCTGGGAGCATATCACCATGTGCAATCTAGATATAAAATTCAATTCCCAAAGCCAAGAGTTTCCTGTGATATTATTCACAACAACATTTTATTAACAAAAATAAATGCCAAACCATTATGAAATAGTTTTTCCATATGAATTCTTTAAATAATTAAAACACTTTATTTCTCAGCAGCCGGTATTTTATCTTCACCTGAATTGAAGCTTTTTTCTGTCCCTCTTAATAGACTGTCAATAGAAAATTATTGTTAACGTCAGCCAAAAAGGTGCAATTTTTATATGAACAAAATGTGATGATCTAAATTAACTGCTGGACTACAGAATTCAGAATTCTTGCATTGAACTGACCCCCAGCAGCTGTCCCTGCACAGATTTTAGAAGCCTAGGAATTAAGTAATAGGAAGAAATAAAAAATGTTTCCTGCCACATAAACAAGGACTTTTTTTTTTTAAAAAAGTATCCTCATTGTCCAGGAATGTTCTAACAGTCGTTAGAAGCGTACATGAGTCCATGTGCATGTTTTAAGATGTCAGTGGCTCTGTTTTGCTCTGGATGTTTTTTAAGTCAGGTTATTTGACCCTTATGTGAAGTTAATCAGCGGGGGTAATATGCCAAAGCATCATATGAAACTGTAGGAGCTAGTTGCAGTCATCATTTCCAGGCTATTGCAGGAAAAGAAAAGGAAAGAAAGAGGCACAGGGTTGTGTCACATAGCAAGAACATGCCATGCTGTCTAGTAGAGCTCTTCACAAGAGTGGTCTCTGTCAGCTGTAATGTTTTTGTATGTGTTTTTTTTTTAATATACAGTACAAAGATATAGAATAACTGTAAAAATTCTATTCATGCAATACAGTGAAAAGATATCTACATTAAAGGCTTGCCAAGCAAATGTTTTCCCTTTTTTTAGTAATCACACATAATAATTATTAATATTATTATGAATAATAATAAACAGGATTATTTATATAGCGACAACATTATGCAGAGCTGTAAATTAAATATATTAGATACAGTGACACAGGAGGAGAGGACCCTGCCCCAAAGAGCAATCTAGGAGGTTGGGGAAGTAACACACAATAGGATAGGAGACATTTACTTTTAAAGTCATTGTATTTTGTTTTTCAACTCAAATCCAGAATCTATTTTTGTACAATTACAGCTGCTGCAATGTGTATCAGACTACAAGATCATTCAATGATTTATTGCCAGCTATCTTTTTCCTATTTAATGTGTTGCAGACAGTTTATGTATTTGTAAATGTCAGCAAACCACAAACTATTTTTGGGGTTTACAAATTGTAACCCCTTTAATCATTTATTGATAATTATGTTCACACAAAAGTCAGAGGATCAATTATTTGAGTGTCTGCACAACTATATTATCTCTATTCTCTCTTACTCTGCTTGTTGTTTAAAGTGTTGTGACGTCAAGTTGCACAAGATTGCCAGTACAATATAGTATTGTAATCTTATGGTATATTTGAACCCCCAAACATGTAATATATTGTAGCATACCAGTTATGGAATCTGCATTAGTTTTTATTTTTCAGGAGTTTCCCTATTGTTCCCATGATTAAAAGCAAAGGCATTAAAATGCAAGCCGTAGTGCCCCTAGGTGGTCCTGTCTCTCCAAGTGTGACAATGGGGCAAAAGGATTTGTACATAATATGATAACATTTGTACAGAAGATAGCAAAGAAAGCTGATAATATTTTAGGAGATTGCATTTTTTTCACAGTAAGGACCTGTTTGTAGTAAGATAAATGGGAATTTTTACTATCTGATGCAGCTACCATGTCTAAGGACTGGGAAACTTTAATATAATATATAATAAATTAACAGATTTCAGTTTTGCAGTCGGAGGACATTACTTCAGATTTTCCTTGTATAGAACCTTAGTGTTCAAATTCTGTTAGGATGATTGCTGTTGTTGTAATTTTACCTGAATATTTCATGCAGAACTTGAACTGCTGTAGAATTCTGAAGTACAAAGCATCACATACATAATTCAGGAATCAAACAATTGCCATTCACTGTTTAATTCTCCTCAAAATGGGGAAATCTTTATGCATAACATAATTCTCATAACTTGCAGATTTATTTAATTAAGGGCTCATTATGCTCCAAAAATAAAATGTTTAGATTGAGTACTTTATGATGTTGCACAGCTAGAGGGCTGATGTTTGTCTTTACAGCTTTTATAATCACTGCATCACAAAAAAAGATTATTGTCTGCTACTTGGTCTAATCCATGTGACCTATACTAAATTATGTGAGCTGAATCCAAATCTGAAGTCCGATTCTGCTTAGGAGATCATGATCTTAAGTTATTATGCACATAGACGGGATTAGCAACATTCTCTCATTCCTCAGTTACTATGTATTCTCTATACATAACTAACTTTTGCCTCATTGTCTCCATGACATTTCAAAAACATAGTTTTATGTTGCAACAACATATACAATTACACATAATTCAGTCCTTGTTCAACACACATGTACACTTCAGGAGTGTTTCAGACACTTGCTTTTGCGTTTGTGGCTCTCTGCTGTCTCCCGTTGCAGGAACCAGCAGTAGTCGCCGATCATGTTGGGGTTGCACCAGCCTTGATATCTTGTTTCCATACCAGAAATGTCCTGGTAGCACCTCTCCCATTGTTTGTCACTTACATACCTTTGTCTTTGAATGTGGCATCAAATTGCAGATTTGGGGACCAACAAAAATGCCTGCTTTAAGTTTAGCATCAGTTATAACTTTTCCAAACTTGTCCTTTAGATACTGAAAACCCATACCATCACGATCCATTGCAATGACAAAGGTATTTATTAATCCAAGTTTAATATGAAGTGTTGGAAGGTAAGCTTTCTGTGGATCAATGAGTGATTTATGCTTCATGTTGAATTGGCCAACAGTGTGTTCAGGTCTGGGTGGCCATTCTTTCACTTTGTAATGGTTGCTGTCATCATGACTGTTCCACAGGCACAGAAAGCACATATATTTTATATATCCTAATTGCAGGCCAAGAAGGAGTGCCACTACCTTCAGGTCACCACAAACGTTCCACTTGTGTCCTGAATAGTTATTCAATTTCAAAATGACCTCCATGGATTCTTATGTCTCTTTCATTCCCTCGGCATGAGCAAGAGGAACAGATGGTTTTTCGTTACCTTTATGCAGCAATAGAGCTTTCAAACTTGCTTTGCTCGAGTGTGTGAACAATCTTCACTGCTCCGGTATGTGTTTGCAACCTAACTCCATCATCAGACTTTTTACGTCAGTACAGAAGCAAATGTCGTTTTACAGCTTGTAAAAACCTGCAAACTTTCACCAAAGTGTGAAGTTGTTGTTCCTTTTTTGTAGCAAATTCCACTTCTTTAATCTAGAAACTAACAGTTCATATATCTCTTTATGACAAAGACAGGTCCCTTACTAGGTCATCTAAATCTGATTGGCCTAGAAAATGTGGCTTACCCTCTTCAAATTGAGGTTCATAACATTCATTTACATCAACATCATCCTCCTGTTCCTCATCCAACATGTTACTGTCAGAAACAACCAATGTTGGAGAGACTGGCACTGGATTCTGGGCATCATGAGGCACTGGCTTCAGAGCGAATTCACAACCAGGATAGATGAATTTTGACTTAGACTTCTTCGAAAACCCAGCAATTTTACTCATACAGAAGTAGTAGTCTGAGTGATAGTCTTTTGGCTCATGCCAAACCATAGGCAAAGCAAAGGGCATTTTATTCCTTTTCCCATTCAAGCATTGTGTTAGGCCAATGTAACACACCTGACAGCAGATATGAGGTGCCCAGCTTTCATCCTGATCTCCAATTTCACATCCAAAGTAATACTTGTAAGCAAATCCCACCCTCTTGGTTGACTTCTTGATCACAGGGGGTATATTTGCCACAAGTGCAGCAAAAATTGCCTGGGTAATTAACACAGCTGCGCCTAGTCACCTTTAGCTCAAAACAGACTCCCTATGGCCTAGCTGTACTATCCAAACAGAATGGTTTCGCACTAGAGACAACTCCTTGGTCCATCTCGCCTTATATACCTATTTCTGATGTCAGCTCAGTGACTTGCCCAGACATTCCCAGCCGCTGCTGGAACATGCATACCGCCGGGGGACGTGATTCAGCTGAGGCGGCAGCAGGCATGGTTGTAGCTGCAACTAATATAATGTTCCTATGTAAAAATACTTTACCCACATACCGACCATTTCAACAGCTATAGCACACCTATTACTTAAAATCTGTACATGGTAGGCAAACTGTGAGTTCAGATTTGGAATCACATTTGTAAATCACATGTGTTATTCCCAGTAGCAAAATCGTTGTTGGGCAGTGTTGCAGATTTTCCCTCTAATTACATTTTTAGAAACTGCAAATTGCTGACAATTTTCACCACTGCCAGCCCTACAAAGTAGAAGAAGAAAATAGTGGTCACGTAATGGCCAAACAAAACGATTTTAAAAATGGTATTTGGAGTAATGTTTTAACATCTTTTTTGAACATTGTGGATTTTGTACGTCATCAAAACACTGCATGGTTGTTGTAGACTTTACTTACATAACATGGATTCCAGATAGCGGCAAGATTAAAGTGGAATTGGAAGTGGGTTTTCATGATAATGCAGAATATATTTGCACTAAGGCAATGTTGCAACTTCATCACTCATTCTATTGCTATCGGTAAGATCTTTGCCCATTCTCTTTCTAATCTTGATTGGCTAGCCAGGGACATAGACAAATGCTGGGATTCTAAAATGAGCTGTGTATGGGTGGATCAATGTGCATTGGTGTGCCATGGCAGTAAAGCCTGACTGGGAAACCTGGAGCCTCCTTGGTTACATTTGTCAGCTATCCCAGGATGCCTTAGGGTACTCCTTCTGTGCATGCCCATGAAAAGCAGTACATGACAACAGTTTTGAAGCTTTGTTTCCTGTTGGTTGATACGGCTGCAGTATTCTCTTTGCTAGACTTGAATGTTAACAATAGTGTGCTCTCGTTTATGGCCATTGTGCCCAGGTACCAATTTCTGTGTGTCCAATAGGTTTTCCTTATTACCCCTTACCCTTTTTCTTGGTAACTTGTACTTTATTACCTAAGATATGCCTAACCCATTTGTTGTTTATATGCTACAATTATTGCATCTCATTGTTAACTCATTTGGTTAATTTGATATTGTCACAGTTATGTTATATAAAAAAGATTTGTGCCTAGGTACCTATTTCTGTGTGTCCAATATGTTTCCTAATTCATTCTTACCCATAAAGTTGCCCCTACTTGCCCTGGTGCTGCTGCTGGTACTTGAGCTACTGCTGCTGCTAAATCTGTAAATCTTTTTCATGGTCAAATATTCTACAATGAATAACTGACAATTACAAGATGAAGATTCAGAAGGAGGAAGATGACAAAGATAGCTTTTTCTGCAAATTTATGGCATGTAATTCCTGTCTTAATGAAAATGGACCCCCATGGGCAACAGCAGCAGCAACAGAAGCAGCAGCAGTATCAGTTTCAGGATTATTAGCAACAATAGATTTTTTAAACATTTGAGAAGTGGATGGAAGATGAGAAGAATGTGGTAGAATTTGCTGGGCACATTTACTGGGTGTTTCCCCTGGATCAGGGGAGATCTGAATATTGTAATGAATAATATGTGCCTTCAATGCAATATATTTATCTTTACCAGTAAGCACAAAAAAATGACTATACAGGTAGCTTCTAAACTGAGGTCCCTCAACACAAAGCTTTTAAGGCTGTACCAGAGTCTTTTAACTGTTTTTTTTTTCTTTTAACAGTCAAACTATTGACTGTGAGAACTGTGAAATCTGAACTTTATTAGCAATATTGGAAGAAAATTTCATGGGTGGCTGGAAATAAATGCTCCAATTTTACATGATAAACATTCAAACTAAAAGAACAACTAACTAACTTTATTAGCAACAACGGGAGAAGTCCAAATTTACCCTTTATTTGCAGCAAGAGAAAAGGAGGCCTTGGAAATAGATTATCTCTTTTTATAAGTAGTTTTTTTTTACTAGGCTGCAATTTCAGAATTGTTTAGAATAATCAGAAAGACTGCCTTGCTCTTGCCCAGGCAGTCTTACTAGCCAATGGAAATCTGCAAAAAGTGGCTGTTGCTGTTGCAGCTATGTGGAAGCTCCTCAAGGCACCTGAACTTCATACCTGCAGCAGTTTTCTCTGTTTAAATGGTATAAATTCTTAAAGCAACCTTACCATAAAGAGCCCATCCTTGAGCCACATTTTCATAATTGGGGCTTCTCTAACACAGTCCTTGCAGCCCCCTCTAGGACTTCACAATCAAACAGAGCATAACAATGTTTTACTGGTCCTACCATGGGTCAGAATTCTGTGACATTGTTTAAAAAACTGATATGAGTAGATTATTATTATTGTGTGGTTTATAACTGATTAATTACAATGTATTTTACCAATGATCCTCAGTGCAGGGTTAAGAAATTTTCTTTTAATTAAAAAAATAAATAAAAATTAGATTTGAAATCAGAGTTTACCTCTAGTTTAAATACAAAATATATTTGAATATTTGAAAATGGCTAAAACTACTTTTACAGGGTTTTATTAGACCTTTGATATATTAGAATTCCCATTGATTTTGTGGTTACTGTGCTTATTTAACATTTTGTTATGGTTATTGTTATTCTTGGTTGTAATACTGCAAGTTTTCGGGTGGTGTGTGTGCTTCCTAGCAGTTTTTACAAACATAGCACTTGCTAGTCTTAAAAATTCAACATAATTTTGTAAAATAGGCAAAAGATTGGAAACAACCAATCCCCAAAACTATCTCTTTAGAAATCCACTGCTTATTTTATTCCATTTGTAATATATTTTATTTGTTTCCCTTGCTCAGAATTTCTGTTTTGTATTGCAGTGTCTCAGATAGGAATATTTCCTCTCATGTCTTGTATACAGGACAAGCGAGGGGAAATTTCCACTTTCAAGAACAAATATCAAAACCTGAGAGAGGTTCTCATGCTGACTTTGTAACCACAATGGAAACCAAACAGAAAACTCCTACTGGAGAGGAGTAAGAAAAAAACAACCCTTTCACGTTCTATTTGAAACTAAGATATATATTTGCTTAATTTGCACTATACTTATGTTTATGTCCCCCTACCCTCCAAGATCTTGCATCTTTAGTTCTGGGTCCAATGCCACTTGGCAAAGCCAAAGGAATTATATCAATAATCTTTTTTGTTGCCTGCAGGGGGGCATTCTTCCCACTGGCCAATAATAAAATTAAATAATTTTAGCAGATGTTTCCCTGAAATTTGAAATGTAATATATGGGTTTCTCTGGGGGTAAAAAAATTTGAGAGAGGTTGCTTCAGATAATTTTAGAATGTGATCAGCATTGGCAACCCCCGTTTTGCTCCTAATAAACTTTGTTTTTTACAAAGATTTATGTTAAACCTACAATTCTGCTTACCTGTAGAAATGTAGATACTCTAATCCCCCCACCACCAAAACAAATCAAAACTCCATTCAGATCAGATTCCGCTTAACTGTCTGTTGCGGAAAGTAGGGAGTTTCATTTACCCATAAAAGCAAATTAAAAGCACGCACAAACATTTTTTGGTTGCTACAGCTTTCAATTGTAGTGTGCACTAATTTTTTAATAAACCCACATATCACAATACCCTGCCAATAATTACTTTTCCAAATTAAGGGTCAGGAACAAGTTGTATGACCACAGCAAGATCCTGGAGCCACAGGTGAGGATCATTGTTTTTAATATTTTGTAACCTCAGCCTGTGCCAAAGACAGCATAATATTTGATGCTAAAAACAAACAGCCAACAAAAGGTACATTGTAGGAGAAGCAGTAAAACTAAGCTTACTACAGGCAACCCTCTCTCTTTTGGATGTCTTTATTTTCATAGCTAGCTAACAGTAACTCTTTATTTCTCTTTTTAGGTTTTTTTTGTGTCAGTGTGAGAAATGGAGCCAGGGGTTTAAATTCTGGATGAATGCATGTACAGTGAAATTTTACATATTAGCATTTAACAATGTATCAACACATTGAGTTTATTTTTTTAAGACTATTTCTCTCACTTTTAAGATGAAAAACATTTAACTGTAACAACATATAAGGCAATCACACATTTAAATTGTAATCACAAGGCCTCTTCCAGGAATAATTTGTGCTTGCCTGTGCTTGGTTTTAACTAAGAAATTTATTAGCTCCTTTAAAATATATATATTTCCTTTTGTGTACATCTGATTATCTCTGTTATGTAAACACAGCATGTTTAAACACCCCTTATAAAATATCACTAGTCGGCACTAACACTGAATCCATGAAAAATCCTTATAGCAGGGGTGTCAAACTCAAATGCACAGGTGGCAAAAAAACGTAGAGAAAGTGGCAGGCCAACCTTGAAATTTATTGAAAAAATTCAGGAAATTTTACCTTCTCATTAGATATAAAACCTTTTCATATGGAAACAAAGAGGTTTTGCTTCACATTCAATCTGGAACAAGTTTATAATAAAGAAAGAGGCAAAGGAATGTTTTTATAATTTTGTTTAGGAAAAAATCCTATGGCTTTTTCTCTATTTGTAGCCTTCCGAGTTAAATTTCATTGGTAACCTTCTTGCACAGGCTATCAATAATATAAACAGCTTTATTCTATGAAACCATTCAAGTCCATGCCTTGGAGTAGCAAGGTAAAGTACAGCTGAGGGGGAGTGCTGGAAATGCCAGACGCGGCCAATCCGGAGCTGGAACTCCCTCTTCATTGAAATAGCGCCGCTACTAAAATTCCCGGAATTACTTGTGTCTATAAAACAGTCCAATGCAGGGCCACGCATAGGCAGAGAGCCCGCTGGTCTATAGACGCAAGTGATGCCGGGAATTGTAGTAGAGCTATTTCAATGCAGCGGCGGGCCAGCTGCAGTTCATATTTAGAATTCCTTTGGGGGCCAAAAAAAAGGACATTGGGGGCCAGAGTTGGACACTGCTGCCTTATAGCATGCTACTAATGAGCACTTGCACAGAATCTATTACTAAACCTTATAGCATTTCTCTGGTTAGTCCTTGCAGAATCCATGAATAAGTATATTACTTGTGATCACAAATGCAGTATCTCAGATTAACCCTTAAACCATTCTGCTAGCTAACACCAGTATACACCATGTGGTGGGGAAAATAGAAAAAAAAAGGGAATAGCAGATACAACCAGCAGAAAATCTGCACTTTTATGTGCTAACAAAGTTATCTTGAACTTCATACCTGCTTTTGCCAATCAATATCTGAATCCAGTTAGTATATATTCTATTTAAGTTTGGAGTCTGAGCTGTAAAACTCTTATTTGCTTGTGAAAGAATGTGCAAACTCTATGTACAGAAAGTGACTAAAGAATGTTTTCTGAGCTGTATGAGTAGATCTTGACAACCGCCTGCCTGCTACAGAATGTTTGCTTAGTAATTACAGATCATAGTTGCATACTGTAGATCTTGCTCAACTGCAGATACTATACTCAACTATTATATACAGTCATTTTAAAAAAATTTCTAAACAGTACCTGGTCTGCTCCATAGTTATTTTTTCACTCAGATTGTATTTTGGTAGATCTACACAATGTGGGAAGGATTTGAGGGAGGTTAGGCTGTTTATTCTGACAAGTATAATTCAAATAGCTTAGTAAATAGGGTAAATCTTTGCTGACTTCAATCATCTAATCATGAGCCAACAAAAACAATGTTTTTTATTTTTTATTTTTTTGTTTTGTTTTATTTTACGTTTACTTGCATGTGATTAGGTATTTGCTTGCAAAGTGAATTTTCATCGAATGTACTAAGCTAGGTTGATTATCCCTTGCAGAGTGGGATCTCTCAGTAAACAGCCTAAACTCTTTTAGTAAATCAGCTCATGACTTCCAAACAATAACAGCAAGTGGAACACAGGGATGTGGATACAATTTATAGAAAATGCTGCACTAAAAGATATCAAAACTGTTTTTTTTGGCATTTTGTAAAATATATGTATGTGTATTTCTAAAGCTAGAACTTGCATCTTTATCCATACATACACAAAATAGATAATAGTTAATAAATCAAAACATTAGTTTGTTTTGTTTGTATAGCGAGTGGTTAGTTAAATTAGTAAAAAAAAAAGTTAAGCTCTTTACTTCATTTATTCAGTTATGTTGCAAGCAAAATTCCCTTATTTTTATTACTGTGTAATGTAAAAAAAAGTTTGTGCTTATGTGTTGCCACGGTCAGAATCCACTGGAAGTGAGCTTGACCAGGCAAGTGTGTCCAAAGTACAGTGGCTCAAGAAAAGTCCATGTGAAGTCTATGCGAGTCTAAGGTGCTGCCAGTTTTTACCACAGTTCCCATTAATATACTTTAATGTGGATGGCTTCCAGGTTGAGGCTCTCAGGCACATTGGAGCAGTCAGTCATATAGAGGGTGGTACCAAATGTTGAAGTAAGGGACAAGCCAAGGGCAGTGTTGGGTGGGTGGGGGGGTTAAACAGGTGCAGGCAGAATCAAAAAGAAGCTGATAACTGGAGAAGCAGCAAGCGGAACATGGACAAATGTAACAGGACCACAAACAGATGCTGGAATACACTGGGTCACAGAAAACACCAGGGTCACAGGAGGCACTAATATTAACAGAAGACACAAGAGACACAAAAATTGCAGGTTGCAGTAGCACAGGGCACAGTACTTAGGAAGCAATATGTTTTTAGAGCAATGGGCTGATAAGCTGTAATGAACTCTAGCCAAGTGGTCACCGACTTTTGCAGTCCAGCGGACCACTAAAATTACTGGCTCCTGACCACGCATGCATGGGAAGCCAGGTGTCAATCAAAGGGGAGAAACCTCCCCTGTAGTGACGTCATCATGACATAACCCAGCCCACTCTCCCATTGCAGGCTCAGAGATCTGGTGCTCCCGCCCACTTCCCTGAGCCTGGGATCTGTACAGGGGACGTGGTCCATGCTGGGTCCTTTTCCTGACCCTGCTCAGGGGGGGCACCGGCCAGAGCCGCGGACCACCAAAATTTTCTTGCACACCACCGGTTGGCAACTGCTGCTCTAGCCTACCGGAAAAGTAAACTGATTGGTTAAAACTGGGTGAAACTTGTGGGAAAGTGACCGAGTACTGGAATGGGGAAACTGTAATATGATTTGTATGTGTGTGATATATATATATATTTCAGGCATAAGCCATTCATGAGGCCAACAGCAGATTTGTTAGGTCAAAGTTACAATAGTGTCCAAACAGGAAATTGCATAGCCCTTCATTCACAGAATTTTAAACTTGACTTTACACGGGAAATGCTAACAGCTGCAAATCTGCATACATCAGAGAAGAAATGTTATATTTAAAAAGGTTCAGCTGTAAAAAAAAGAAAACATCCAAGAAAGAAAAATTATAAAAATACACAGTTTAAAGCTTCTACAAAAATAAGTATACATCATATTCATGATTATGATCCAAAAACAATTTACAATTACCTCATGTTTTGGGACTGGTTACACAATCAACGTTTTAACTATGATATTAAATGTCCACACTCAATAAAATGTTATGCCAAAAGCAGTTCAGTTTGGTTGCTTTTTTATGGCAATGGTGTCTTTTACACACTGGTTACTTTGATCTAAAAAACAAAGTTCACAAAAACAATAAATTTATAAACAAAAAAATAACGGACAAGGCCACATGTAGAAAATTGACCCCAGAATGAAAAGAAGAATTGGGAAATAAGTAAGTCACAAATCAGGGACAACATCCAACTTTAACATCATATTTCATCAGTGTCTGATCATACCACTCATCCCAAAAGAATATATATATATATATATTTATATATATATTTATTTATTAATTAATTTATTGTGTAGTTAATATTTTAAATGTTGCTACAGTTCTCCTTTGCAGTATTACCCACTTATGTATTATCATCATTATTCTCAGTGGTACACAGCAGGACTACAAAGTATGTAGTAGAGTTGACTATGGTTTAGAAAACACTGTACAGTTATGCAGTAGGTATTAGAAAGTTATACCTATAATTTTCAAGCATTTCTTTATTTAGCTGTTTTAGCGTGTTTGTAAGAGGATTTTTGTCAATTTTGAAATGCTTTGAAAATTGTAGTTTATAAAAAAGTGTAAAATGCTGTAATATTAGTAAATAAAATAAAGTATTGTTTAATTTTATATTTGAACATGGAGCAGGTATTGCTTCTCAGTGCATTCAAATGCCAAATTAAAAAATGTTAACATTCTTTAGGTATTTGAACATTTTTAAATAATATATTCAACACTGTAAACGTTTTTCATTGTTTTGCAGGTTGTGGTGAATTCAGCCACTGGAAGATGTCAGCGAAAACACAAATAATCCACATTTTACTACTGATTCTAATCTCAGACTTTGCAGAATCACAGGTCAATCCAGGTAAGTGATCTCTTTCTATCTAGTTTTTGAGCTGTTTATGTTGCTGCAGTACAGGTAGGATCCGGATCAAGGACATCCTACATACGGACGCCTTCTATATACGAATGGGGCTTCCCTGCACGCTCTGTGCAGAACAGAGGCTTGAAGGGGGGTAGGGGGGTTTGCAGAAGAAATCTTTTGCTAAACACAGCTGAGGTTGTGGTTGACCAAGATGAACTCTGCAGTTGTTTCTTTTTGCATGTCAAAGCACAGCTTGCTCCATAATTTAATGAATGTCTAGGCTCCATAAAGATTTTTTTTTTTGCTTTGTTTGTAATTAATTCACAGTGAGGATTTTATACAGTAACTGACACCATGCTGCCTAATAATATGTTGAGACAAACATCTGTCCTAATTGCATTTATTAAAATAATGTACCTGTTACGACTTACATACAAATTCAAATTAAGAACAAACCTACAGTCCCTATACCATATGTAACCCAGGGACTACCTGTATTTTTCAATCAATTTATATCACATCACTTATGCATTGACATATTTTCTATACAATCTAATAATGCATAAACATTACATGTTACATTTACCTACATAAAATGACCACATTTAGTACTTTATTTTAAAATTGAGTGCTACTAGATCATGGTATTAAAGTTGAAAATTGTTCCTACTTCTTACCAGTTTTTATTATATCACCACATCTATTTCTTTATTGCAGCTGTATGTCGTTATCCTTTGGGCATGACTGGCAGGCAGATTCCAGATGAAGATATCACTGCATCTAGTCAGTGGTCAGAATCTACTGCAGCAAAATATGGCAGGTATGTGTTTTACATGGGAAGAAATCTGAAAAAAAAAAAGAAAATTATGGACACTTAAGTATATTTTATATGCATTATCCGATATACTATTATTTTTTGCTAGTGATTTCATACTATTTGCTATATAATAATAATACAATATATAATAATGTATAAACATGTATAAAAAGCAATATTTTTCAGTAACTTAGCCACCAAACTTCAGATTTTAACATTCAGCTGCATTTGGATTTTAAAAGCTGATATCTGATGCTGTATGTTTCTTCAATTATTTTTTTGGCCATAATCTGAAACATTGCAAATGGATATAAAATCTTTTATCACATGACATTTACCTTGATCACACTCTTTTTGCTACTATCATACTAGTTTTTTTATTGTCATAATAAAATATGATTCTTCTGTTGGAGGATCCTGGGGTCATATGATTTTGGCACATGGCTGTGCTATTGTAGAACAATATAATCAGTGTCAGGGTAGCGTGGTCTTGGACTAAAGAATAATTCTCAATGCCTTCAGTCCCAGGTAGCTTATGCTATGGGCAAACAGTGTCATGATTCCAGCTATTCAACTGGGGAAATCATATATTGGGTGTCCAACCATAGAACTTTCTGTGTTTTATCTCTGTGACCAATCCAATATACCAACAAATCAAAATGGGGCATTTAAACACTTTGGCATTGTTGGATTTTAAGTATCTTAAATTGTGTGACCAATCTCTTTCTTAAAAAATATGCTTGTGGTCTCAGGTTAGTGTTAGGAATTCCATCAGGTATAAGATTACCCTTGAGTGGTTAGTTGTAGGTGCAGTGTTATTATTATTTGTATTTCTATTAATAATAATAATAATAATAATAATAATAATAATAATAATAAACTGTCTTAATAAAGTGCCAACATATTACACGGTGCTGTATATTAAATAGGCGTTGCAAAACACAGATAAAATAAATGCCACAGGAGGAGAGGATCCTACCCAAAGGAGCTTACAATTTAATAGACACAAGTTAAGGGTTATGTGCAGGTTGATACTAAAGTTAATGTCTTAAATGTAATGTTAGAGGTTAGGGTTTTAGTAAGATTAATGGCCAGTAAGTGACATAACACTTAGGTCAAAACTACCACACCAGAATATTAGTATTATTCATTTAAAGAATAAATAAAATCAAAAATAATATTTATACGGTATTTACCTCCCACAGCACTTCCTAGCCAACAGCCTAGCAGTGTTTACAGCCCAATACCACCAAATTTCTCTGTTGTAATTTGCATGCACTGCCACACAGCCAAAGAGAACATCTGTTTGGCTATTCTGGTGCTTGGCATCTGTATTCACCTTTAGTTTTTTTTATAAGGAGGGAAAAGTTTTTTTCTAGTTAGTTTTTAGTTCTAGTTTAAAACCAAAAAAAGAAGCTGTTCCAAAAGTATTTGGCTATTCACGTGTAGGTAACATAACCATTTTAATCTCCTATCTCTTTGGTTTGCTCACATTAGATAATGCGAGTTGAATAGGAATGTTGTGCATTAGTTGTAAAGTTTATATATGATAACATTTTTGGAAATCAGTTACAAATATTGTCATGGTTGAGTTTTTATTTTTCTTTGTCTTTTTTGTATCTTGTATTGTGTTGTATTATTTGATTACTGTATTGTCGATTTATACCACATCTAAAAACAAATAATGGTGTAAAAAAAACAAAACATGCATGTTAAGTATCCATTGATTTGACCTTTTATCATCTTGTATTAGTATTATTATGTATGGTGCTTTGGTGTTTCCTTTGTTTTTATCAACAATCATTTTTCCATTTTTTTGTAGAGTTCAAATTTCTTAAATTCATACATTTACAATGGTCTTTTTGCTTCACAAAACTATGCTCTTTATTTTTGAAGCTATTACAGATCTACATCTTTTAAATTTTAAGTTAGGATACATGCATATGAAATCTTTTTTAAATGTTTAAAAAAACAGACTCGATTTAGAAGAAGGAGATGGAGCGTGGTGTCCAGAACTACCAGTAGATCCAGAAGAATTGACAGAGTTTCTGCAGATTGATTTGCGGGTCCTTCATTTCATAACCTTGGTAGGCACACAAGGACGACATGCTGGAGGTCATGGCAATGAGTTTGCACAGATGTTTAAAATTAACTACAGTAGAGATGGTACCCGTTGGATCTCCTGGAAAAATCGCCTTGGCAGTCAGGTACATAAACAGTAGTATGATTTTGGGCTGAAAATGAAAACACCCCTTAAATGTCTCTGTATTGTGCTCAAGCATTTTGACAGATTTAGGCCCGGATCAGGAATAATCAAAAAAACTGTGCTCAAACCCTAAATTAAAGCCAATTGAAAGAAGGTTGTGGAATTGGACAGAACAAAGTTGAATACCCGTATTTACTCCTTATCTGATGTTGTAGTGCTGGTGATAGGTAAAATAGCTCACCCTTTAAATTACCTTAGGAAGAATGAACAGAAAGGTCTTCCTGGGAGCTTCTGTGATTTTGCTTCAGAACCAGCAAACAGTTGACATTTGTGACTTCTCAGAGAACATAATTGTTTGATCTGCAAAAAACACATTCCCTATTGTCAGGGTGTTTCAAATACTTGAATAGTTGAAGAATTTTGAAGGCCCTCTAGTGGATTGTCTTTATACTTTTTATTTGGGTGTATATTGGGCTTTAATTTATTATTATTAATAATAATATTAATAATAATAAACAGGATTTATATAGTGCCAACATATTAGGCAGCTCTGAATATTAAATAGGATAGACTTCTTCCACTTGTTACCACCCAACTTTGGGGGCATAAGTCGGTATGTGTGGCAGGTTGGGTTAAGGTTGGGAAACATAAATCCTGCATTTAAAGCTAATGCTTCAAATTTTAATAAAATCTATTTTTACTGTACATGGTACACTAGGTGACAAAGATTTACCAATTTATACTCTGCACAAATATTTATGTATATATGTATAGAGTTTTTAGAATAATGATGTTGACTGGAATGTCCACATTTTTTTAACTTCGGATCAATTATTTTACAGGTTTTAGAAGGAAATGTTAACCCTTATGACATTGTTTTAAAGGATCTGGAGCCACCTATTATTGCTAGGTTCCTACGTTTTATCCCAGTTACTGATCATTCTATGAATGTGTGTTTAAGAGTGGAGCTATATGGCTGTGTCTGGCTAGGTAAGACTCAACAGTTTTCTTTGCAATTAATATAGATTTAAAAACATTTTTACAGTCTGTATCTGTTGATTAAAGTAAAACTGTAACATTTTACATGTGTTTGAAAAATACACTAAATATAGTTCAGTATATTTACATTTTCTGCAGCTATTGAATGTGGATAACACCTCTGACGCTATATTGGATATGAATTGAGACAAAAAGCCAACATATCACAGCAGTGTATATGTACACAAGTTCAAATGCAGATGTTGTGCAGCAAGTACATCCTATATTAGTGGTTCCAAGTGTCCCACAGCAGTACCCTATGAAAGCGGGCTAAGCTTGATTGGCCCCTTATGTGGGACCCTTAGGGTTTAGCTATAAAGAGGAATATCTTTGTTTTTTCTATCAGCATTACAGGTTCAAATAGGATGTAGAACATTACAAAGCAGACCAACCACTTGAAAGTTTAAAGCCCCTAATCCACATCCTAGTGGCTGGCTATGTGGTTTATTTAGTCCTCTGACAATTATTCTGATCATTTGGTCATTTGTTGTCAACAGCATCTCCCTGATTTTCCTGCTGCAGGTCTCAACATGCATTACATGCAACAGCCACAGCTGTCGACACTTCTCTTATAGCAATTATATTCTGTCCTGTAGGGCAATACTGTCAACATTGCATTCGACTACAGGATTACAGCTCTCAGATTGGTTAATGTAAACTTAAAAATGCTACCAAAGGACATTTTTATCTATTTATTACTAAAGCTCTTATGCACCTTGCAACATTTTCAAGAAATCAGGCATTAGATTTGATAATAACAGTGAATCTAATGAAAATACTTTAAAACTAGAGTATTCCTGATTGGTATTGCTCAAACATATTTCGGGAATGTCCATTTTTTTTATTGATCAAATGCCACTCCACTCTGCTACCCCCCCCCCCCCCCACAACAGGCTAATACAAACTAGGCGGAAGCATTCCTCTTCCACCAGCAGTCAATAGGTATAGGAACATTCTCGAATATTTATAATAATTACACTTACATCTGTGTCCAGCAGCTCCCATTAGCTGCTGGATGTTAGGAAGCACTTGTATGTATGATTACACAACACAACCACACAGCATAGACAGGCAGATGACATCTCTCTTACAATAAAGAAATCCACTGCAAACACCTACTTATCCCCAGCCTGTTGATTATATAATAAAGGAACAGAAAGAGGTTGACAAGGCAATTCCTCTACTAAAGCTGCTCTCACTTGCCTACTTATTTCTTGCCAGTATATTTGTTTAAATCACTCTTGATTTGCTTCTAGTAACGTCCTCTCCCTTTAGGAGAGGACTTTAAGAACTATAGGAGACAGAAAGCATGTCAAATTCAAGTATTTAAACTAGTTGCTTTACAGATAGAAACACGCTCATGTATTATAAGTAACATAATATGTTATATTTATGTATATAGTAACAGTAATAAAATATGTGCACTCTTCTTTTTTATTAGATGGACTGGTGTCTTACAATGCCCCATCTGGTCAGCAATTTCTTCTACCTGATGGGCAGATCGTTAACCTAAATGATACTATATATGATGGAGCAGTTGGCTACAGGTAAATCCTTTTTAAACAAAAAGTATTTGCAAGCTAGAAAACTATAATATATATTCTAGATATAATGCCTAATTGAAGAATGTTAACTGCAAAAAAAAATTGCCAATTTGCATGGAATATTTATTATATTTATGTAATAAGGGGAAGTTGCCCTCTGTTGACTTCTATCTTCCAATAATCTGCCCTTGTTTTTTAAATTTCCGTGCACATGATTGGATATACTGTAAATTGTGAGTCCTCAACTCCCCACACATTTTTAGTCAGAAAATGACTCTGACTATATCATGATTTGGCCCTTGAGGACTGCAGTTGAGGACCCCCTGCTTTAAACTTGAATTGAATGTTTACTATATTTACCAAGGTAGACAAGATGAACAAAACATAAAAAGAAATAGAGAAGACTTGATGTGTATTACAATCTGTATTACAAATTATGAATGATGTCTGCTTTAATGCGCCCTCAGCCCCTTTCATTGAAGATAAGGAACATAAGCATTATTTATCATTTTATAGTGATGTATAATGTATCTCAGCTTCATGAACACTATATTGTAAACACAATCCATTAAAATAAGCTTCATGTTTGAGCAGTTATTGAATTACCTTTATTAGGACAGCTATGTTTGTAAATTCTCTTCTATATAATCTACAGTTATTAGGTAGTATAACTATGAGTATTAACAAAAATTACATATACGCCACAGTCTGTCAATGGAAGTAACACAGCATTTTCAGTTGTCTCTCATGTAACATATTTGAATATCTGTTAATCATAAGTGGTAAATATTTTCTTATCATATTAGGAGGATGAAAAAGCTAATTATTCTTCTTTGAAATTCCTACAGTGTTACCCTGTTCTGCTGTAGCTGCTTGGAATCTACTTGTCTATAAACTAAAAAAATGATTGTCCATCGCATCTCCTTCCATAGGCATAGTGACTAACAAATGTCTTTTAAATGAGTAAAAAGCCTCCCACCAGAGTCATAATGAAATGCTAACAAACATACCCACATGAATTTTATCCACCCACAGGCGTTACAGGGAATGTACTGTAATTTTAGTAGTGGATTGCATGACACATGTAAATACATGCACGTGATGCCTAATTCCACCCACTAGCTCCTTCTTTATATACTTGCAGCCAGCATAAAGATAAGATTTGAAGAAAAGGAAGAAGTAAAAAAAAAAGGTAACAAAGTGGTTCAACTTGACAATGCCTGATTATTACACTGAAAACAAACTAACAGGGTCCATACAATGTTTATACATAAAAGTTTAAAAAGTAAACATATCTGAAAATATGCATGGATACTTTACTATGAATGAATGTACAGTATGTGCAAATGCATTCACTAAAGTTGAGCACCAATATTCACAGATGTAAGAAGCTTTTTCTGAGTCTGTATCCTCGAGTCTTACAGGGCTCAGAATAATACAATTTAACACAATTTTTTTCAGCTTGTGGTAATGTTAAAAACTGTTTGGATGTTACATAACCATTTGATAGAGAACAATGTTGAACTGGCATTCGATACATTTACATGTTTTTACATTTAAACTGATCCTCAGTTGGTTGAATATTCAGCTATTGATAATAGAGAGAACTCTCTATTCTAGCATATTGGGTGGATGATGCTTAATGTGGTCATGAACAATAATTTTTATATTGATGTACTAAAATGAGAGGAAAATTTTAGATCATCCATAGATAGGTCAAATATTATTCCAAAGAAAAGCTTACCAAAGTCCTATTCAATGCATTTAAACACAATTTCCAATTTCAAGGAGTTTAGATGTAAAAAAAACTCAAATACAATCATTATATCCCAAAACAACAGCAGCAGTGTCAGTAGAAAACAATGAGATAAAATTCAGACATTAAGCTACCCTATTACCAACCTATATGGGAGAGATATGATTGGGACAATTCCTCATGTCTGCCTTTGCCTTGTTCTCCCACTGATTCCTACAGAAAAAAACAATCGAATTAAAAAGAATATTTACATTGGAGTTATCCTCCTCTAGGAGCGTGATTATGAGCAGGTTCAAATGTGTGAATAAACTTTCCCAATCCCCCCCTCACTGACATTTTTTTAATGATTCCTTGATTTCTTAGGTCATGATTGCTCACTGTGTACATTAGTGTATTATTGCTTCACGGGAAATAACAGACCCACAAATATTGAACTTTATAGCAATATTATGTAGCATGTTTGGATAAGAAAATATCTCTCTTCCTTGCTTTCTGGATATAAAATGTAGGTTTGTTTGGTATTCACAAATCTGTATTCTGTCTTTTTACAATAACTAATTTTCAAAAATGTTTGTTGCCATGGCTGATAAAAATATTGCAAAAATCAGTGTCTTAGCAAATGTTTATTCCAAGCTGGAGAAAGCTTACAGCAGGCATGGCCATGCTAAGGGGGTGATTAACTTTCTGGCAACCTCACCAGAAAGTGTTTTATAGCATTCAGTGTTCAAGCATTTTATAACACCCTTTCAAAACAGACTTTTTCTCTTTTGCTTTGTTCCGTTTTACCAAGTGGAAGGTTAATCAATCAGTTATAGCAAGGAGGAAAAATTATATGATATTCCTAATAACAGAGGCAATAAATGATTATATATATATATATATATATACCTAAAAGTGGTATTTATCTTCTTTAACTCTTCACCTGGCTAATAAAAATTGTATATTAGCGATGACCATACTAAACAACAACAAAAAAAAAAATTTACAACTCTGCCCTCTAATGCAGTGTACTCATTGCTTTGAGTAGTTTTATCTTGTCTATCATTTTATCTATTATTCATAATACACCAGCTGACACGAAAGGCACAGGGCAACCACTGCAGTGATGGATATAACATATATTTGCTATAAAAACATAGTGATTATATTTGCTCTGTTTTTGTTTTATTAACATGCCAGCATGATGGAGGGACTTGGCCAGCTGACCGATGGCGTTTCTGGTCTTGATGACTTCACTCTGACTCATGAATATCATATGTGGCCTGGATATGACTACGTAGGGTGGAGCAATGAAAGCTTCCCCAATGGATATGTGGAAATCATGTTTGAATTTGACAGAATAAGAAATTTTACAACAATGAAGGTTTGTAAAATTGGGATGCATGATTGAATTAAAGAAATACAAAAGTTACAATAAAAACTGTATGAATTAAACTGTAACAGAATATTTGGAAACCAAAAGACGTTCCTCACATTTTTTAACCTTGTTCAACCTATGCCACATCTCTTGATATCAATTTGCAAACAAAATTTTTTTTTACATAACAGGGTCAATAAATTTGGGACTTTAAGGGCATATATTCATTGACAATTTAGTATGTATCTTTTGTTACTACAAATGTTTATTAAAACAAATACAAATATAAACAAATTTACATGCTCCAATAATCAGTCTGTGGTTGTTACAAATAGGCCCATAACAGTTCAACGTGTTTCTCGGAACACAGTCTGCTTCCTCAGGAACATATTAGCCTGAGCTCTAAACTTTTCCTGTGTAACACTCTTAGAATCAGCATTAGGGTAATTTCATGCATCCAGCCTTTAAATTGTCCTTAGCTCAATCCTGTTCCAGTGTAACACTCTTAGAATAAGCCTTAGGATAGTTTCATGCATCCAGCCATTTAAATGGTCCTAAGCTCTATCCTGTTCCATTCCAACACTCCCAGAACAAGCATTAGGATAGTTTCATGCATCCAGCCATTTAAATAGTCTTTGTTCTATGCCCCATCTAGATAATCTCCTCTGTGCAATCACCTCCAATCTTAGCATGTTGTGTTTGCAAATTAAACTGTAACAGGCATTTATATACATATGTGATCATGCATAGCTCACTGCTACTAATAGATAGTATTAAAGTTAACTAAATTTGTTGCTTCAACATCACCACTTATTCAGAGTTGAGTGTGAGGTAGGAGGAGATTAGGTTTCGGTGGGTTTAAAAGGGGGGGAAACAGAAGTAGGAGGCCCTCTTTTAGAAAGAAAAGTTCCCGCCAACCCACCCTTTTGGTTATTTATTTGTAGTTTTGGGGGGTGTTAGTGAGCTGGCAGTTGGGGCATTGCAAGGCAAAGATCCAGTGCATGGTATGTGGTGGACTTTGGCTGGGGGTCCTCTTTGGTCGGGTCCCCCCCCCCCAAACTTTATGGTGAGAGGATGTTCATTGCTCCTGACGCGGTGCTGGGGGGCTAGGGGCCAAGGTGGAGTTGTTGGGTTAAATACCTGTTGGGTGCAGATTTTGCCTTCTGAGACCTGCTACCTAGTTGTTTGGGTTTAAATCTTGAAGGTTGGAGTTTATAATATTGGGAGTCATTGTTGTTTATGGTTACTTTTTAATAAATGGTGAAAATTAGGTTATAAGTTAGTTAGGTTATATTATTATTATAGGGTAATAATAATTATTATAGGGTAATTATTATTATAGTAGTATTATAGGGTAAAGTTTGCTGGAATTTAAAGGTGAAATTTTTTTTTTTTTGTATTTATTTCAGTATGGGTCTTTTATTTGGTATTTATTGATTTGTTTTCTTACTTATATATGGTTTAATAAACAGCTGCTTGCCAGCCAATTTAAGTCCAAATTAGTGTTTGTGTCCTTGGGGAATGGTTGGTAAGCAGGGTTGGGGGTTGATGGGGAGGGAAAAAGGTTGGTTGGGAAATATCAAGGTCAAGATAGATGGTCGGAGATACACTGGTCATGTTTGCTCGCAGGAACAACAATCTACAGATGGCATTTTCTTTCTCTTCATTTAGTGTCTGCAACATATAAAGTGAAGGGGAAGCTCCCCAATGGCAAACAAACCACAAAAAAAGTACAGTTTTTGTTTTTTGTCTTTTGCCATTGTGAACTTCAAAATGTTTTAGTTTTAGATACACAGTTCTTTAATTATATATTACAGCATTGTTATTACGATTTTCACATTTCTTTTTTGTTTTCGCATGTCTGGGTGTTTAATACATGTTTAAAAAAAATAAAAATTTCTCTTGAAACAGGTTCATTGCAACAACATGTTCTCAAAAGGTGTAAAGGTCTTTAAGGAGGTGCAGTGCTTTTTCAGATCTGAGGCCAACGAATGGGAAGCCAATTCTGTCTTATCTGTCTTGATACTTGATGATGCCAACCCTAGTGCTCGTTATGTCACTGTACAATTGCATAATCGCATGGCAAGGGCTATCAAGTGTCAGTACTATTTTGCTGATTCTTGGATGATGTTTAGTGAAATCACTTTCCAGTCTGGTAAGTAATAATAGATTTGAAAGTCAAAAACTTTACTAGCTAATGCATTTTCTAGTATACCAAAATCCAGTCCTAATCCTACCTAATATGTTTATAAAATATGCTAGAGAAATTGCCTACCTACTTTTTGAGAAAATATAAATTTCAGCTATCTAACTAGCATATCTTTTCATTGTATTTTGCTACCAAGGTGCATGTTGTGATGTACTAAATCAAACAATCATTCAGTTTTACTGTTTGTAAGGGTTTTATAGACTGAAACCTTTTAGTGATATTCTGCTACTACTTGTACAATTCTAGAGAGAGGTATTGCCTTTATATGAAGCAGTAAGGTTGCAAATCTAGCTGTCCATACAGTGGACTCACCATGTCCTGTTGTTTATGGCAACAGCGGTACTCCCTAGTATTAGAAGGGGGCAGCATGGGTTGGGTATGGGATACTTAGGGTGCAGCACAAAGTACTTAAAATGCAGAACCCTAAGTATCTCCTACCTTGTACTTCAGGTGCAGTACACAATACACAGTACTTACAGGGTACCTAGGTCTCAGTATAAGGTGTCTAGGGTTCTTACAGTAAAATACAAAGTACATAGAATGCAGTACAAGGTATAATGCATACAGAATAAGGTCCCCGGGTGCAGTACAAAGTACCATAGGGTCTATTAAAGGTACATAGGGTGCAGTACAAGATATTTAGTGTATTGTACAAAAATACAGAGGGTGGTATACAAAGTACTTGGCGATCATTACAAGATAAATGAAAAAGTTGAACAAAAAACTTAATTAACTCTTATAAGAATTAACAAGGGGTTGCAAACTGTGCTAAAAAAAGCCGACCAATGCTAAAGGCCGAGTCACCAGAACTGCCTGTGTTTCAGTCACTTTTTCCAATGATTTACTTCTCTCTTGTGCTGCTATGTTTGCGTAGAACTGGCATCTTAGTAAAGGTAAAGGTTTTGCTTCCCATGATAAATGGAGAAGGAATATTTAATATGTTGCAGCACAGGTGGAGAATAAACAGAGAGGTCTTTGCACAGAAGATAAAGCTTCCTACAGATATTCAGGAAGACAGCACAGTAGCACAATAATGAAATTGTCAAATTTCACAATACTAAAAGTATGTACAAATGTCAGATAATATTCGTTCAAGATGAACAATCATGCTTGTCTAGGGCGAAAACCTGAAGGTAAGGAAAGTAAAGTTTACGAGGTTTAGAGTGGCTGTAAAGGCCAATCAAACTCTAGGTGCAGAAAAATAAAAGGGCCTGGGAGCTGCAACACTGTTTAGGTAGTTTTCTTTGATATATATTTATAAGAAAGAATCTGACATTCACTGCACGTAAATATTTCTGGTGCATATGGAGAGGACAGTGGTTTATTCACTACCACCAAATGTTTGGTGAATGTCACATTTACTGCTCTATATATTCACCTTCTTGCGTTTTGTGTATCTCTTGTTTGTTTTTGGTGTATTTTATAAATTTTTTTTCATATCAATGAAAAAAATTGTATATTTATTGTTTTACAGCATGCAACAATAAAATACACATGAAAATAAGGAAAAATCACAAATACATTCTTGAAGGTTTTTTTCCGCGATATGGAAAAAACAGCCATAATAGCAACCCATTGTTAAAAGGTTGCTATTTTTTATGCAATTTTTTCTACTACTATGTAATAAAAACTCATAAAGTAAATGAAAATGAGCAAAAATAGGACATTTTAAAAACATTTTGGGATTTTTGTTATTTATGTTTTTATATTAACTTCAAACTTTTGTTTATCAGCAGAAACCAATAATGATCACCATAGGCTCAATTCACAAAGCTTTAACACCAGATTAAGATCTTTATTTTGGCCATGTGACATAATTTTCCAGTCTTGAATAACTAAAACTGACCGCCACTTTAAAAAAAGGATTCTTTTCCTAGTGTGTTTGCTTTTTTATAGTTGAGCCTCATGTCACAAAGCCTCAAAGTTACAACTTCAAAAGTACTGTAAATAGAAGTGATATGCTATAGAAATTATTGTGTATATGCATTGAAAGACTGAAACAGATTTCCAAAGGGGGGCATCAATTTGCAAGGGTTACGTGTCCTTTGTTTAGCTTTTTTAGTTTTAGGTGATTTGAACCTTGACTGGTAACAGAGTTTTATAGGGCTGCATTTATGCTTGCTAAAAAAGAAGGATCAGCCATTACATTAGTATGTATGCCTGTGTATTTATACACAAAAGAATTAGTATATTTCCTCTGTTTTAAAGATGCTACTATGTACAACAATTCACTGAGTCCCCCACGGCCAGCTGGTGTTCCTACCACATATGGTAAGTATAAACAGTTTTTCATTATTGTGCTAGCTAAGACATGTTATGGGTTATTTGTCTTTAAATTTTATTAGGATTCATAGGATTCATGTTAAGAATTCCAAACAAAACACAAATAACTTATTACTGGTGTGATGGGCTGGCTCTGCAAAACTTGCATGTAACCCTCCCCAGGCTTTCCTGCATCACCTATACAAGTCATTTAGGAAGCTTTTTGTAAATGTAGGTATATTTGGGGCACATTTTCCACTTGAACAACATTGCTGAAACATATTTTGGTCCCTGGATACACACAGAGCTGAAGTCATCCTTGTGCTGATCAGAGCATTTCCTATTCCATCATTATCAGATCTCTGTATATCAGTACCATTGGTAAGAACCTTCACCAGCCAACACCAGATTAAAGAGTGATTAAAAAGCTACTATGTTATAATTTAACAAACTAATTGAGTCAGAAAGGGTGTTACATTAGGTTACATTAGTAGTTATATCTATGTATTGTCTCACTTTGGAAGTTATATAACAGATAAATTAAAAAAAAAAAAAAAAAATACAAAATATACCCCATCTTGGATTGTGCATCCAAGATGAGGTACATTTTCATATTCTCCATATTTTCATGTGTGCATGTACTACACAGATTTTTGGTTGCTTTCTTTAATATTGTATTATGTTCTTAATTTTTTTTACATAAATCCAGAAGATTGCTACTTGTGTCGATGAACTAAACATGCCTTTTACTCTTATGTTCATGCCTAATGTTAACATTTACCCTCTATCCCTATTTAATGTACAGCGCTGCATAATATATTGGCGCTATATAAATCCTGTTTATTATTAAAAATAATATTAGTAATAGAATATGCTTACATATAGATAATATTTACTGTTTTCTAGATCCGACTCCAAAAATAGATGACAGCCATACTCGCCTCCTGATTGGTTGCTTAGTTGCCATTATTTTAATTTTAGTGGCCATTATTGTCATAATACTTTGGAGACAGTTCTGGCAAAAGATGCTGGAAAAGGTAAAAATATAAACATAATATACATTATTCCATTATTTCCCTTATGTTTTATTTAAATCTTAACAAATCATTTATTATGATTTTGCACTACATGCTTGGCTATACTAGATATAAATGATTAACTTTTTGAATTGTGTTTGTGCTGTCATAACAGTTTATTTTTGGGCCTGGAGAAAACAGGTAAGGAAGTCTTAAGATGCCCAGGCTTAGATGCCCAGACTTAAGCCAGTGATAGCAGGTAACTTGCCTATACACAGGCAGAGCTCACATATTGATGTTACAACCAATGTCTATATGTACGAGATGATTACTGTCATTTTTATTCTAAGCAATTAAGCATGATTTAAAAACAACAGATGTAATATTTTATACTGTATATTATAATGTTTTATACATTTCTGAGTTTAAAATATTTTTCGGGGGGAAATTGTTTGTTCTGCTGGTCAGAGATTTTCTGTTTTTCTAGGCATCAAGACGAATGTTGGATGAAGAGTTAACTGTCAGCCTCTCAATTCCCAGTGATTGCAATACCTACAATACAAATCGAAGGCATGAGTCTGTGTCAGCTAGTGAACAAGAGTCTAATTCCACTTATGACAGGATATTTCCACTCAGTGCAGACTATAAAGAACTCACAGCACAAGCAGTTGTAGAGGAGGAAGCTGGTAAGGAAAGCCTGTTGAGTGCAAACTTTAAAAGAGGAGCTGTATCAACTATTTGACATTATTTTGTTCAAGATCTTCAACAAGAGTTTCAGGCAAATAAAACAAACTGTAATGTAATGTGTATTCTTTCAGTTAATGCAATTATAAATTACCCACTGGCTGCTGAAATGACAAAGTTGGAATAAGAATGAGTGGCACCTTGCTGAGGCAAGGTGTTTCTGGGATTTACATAAATGGAGGGCTGATAGATTAGAGATGTTAGGGCCGCATGGTAAGTGTCTGATATGAGGTGTTGCAGATACCAGCTCTCTTTATGGTGTTCTAATTTGACATAGATGTCTTACTTTACCTATCTTTTGGGTGATCTGTGCAAGTCTTGACATAAGGAGTAAGATATAAACCTATTGTATTCAATTTTAGCTTTGTGCACTCACAATCCCACTATCGAATATCTAATATGTTTTTGGGATATAGGAATAGAAGAATATACAAACTTTAAGCAGATAGATTCATACCTGGTAGTCTAGTCTTGCCAATGTGCAGTTGCTGTGCCATCCTTAAAATGAGTTGGTGCACTTTATATCCATTATATTCATATTGAATATAATCATCAGCTTTAAAAATGTAAGTCACTTTTCATTTATTTGAAATGTTTTTTTTTCTCCCTAAAACAGGAAGTTCTGCTGGCAAGTTGCCAATGCCCACTAATGCTGAAGGAGTTCCACATTACGCAGAGGCAGATATTGTTAATTTGCAAGGGGTGACAGGCGGCAACACCTACTCAGTCCCAGCAATCACAATGGACCTCCTATCCGGTAAAGAAGTTGCAGTGGAAGAGTTTCCAAGGAAACATTTAACCTTTAAGGAGAAACTTGGGGAGGGTCAGTTTGGTGAGGTCAGTAAGTATTTTTGTTTGTATGCAAACCTTATTAGTTTTGTTCCATAATTATGTCACCATTTTACATAGAAATGTAAATATAGAAACTGTCTCTAATTCATTGCATTTTTTGAGGAGCACTTTTTAGTCAATAAACATTTTAAAGTCAGATACAGAGTCAGAGTGTTATATAGTACCCTATACTACAACAGTTACACACATAGATTCAAGGACACATAGTAAGCATATTGTGAAAAATACTTCAGGGAGCTGGACTTTGGGACATTGCAGTAGTAAACACCTTCTGCTAAGCTGCTAGCAAATATTCATCTAACAAAAAATCAATAAAACAGCCTAGTATGGCTGATACCTAATATAAAATTGTTATAGCAATTAAAGCAGATCTATCACCTTATTTTTTATGTAATAATAAACGATAGATAACCGTTTTTTATAAAGTATAAAAAGTGTTTTTTATTCCTAAACAATTTTTTAAATAAAAGAGGAGACCCCTCCCCCTCTGTGAATGGGAAGCCTGGAGCCTCCTGGGGTACCTACGTCACGTATCCCAGGAGGCCGCTGGCTGCTTTTTCTGCTCATGCCTGATTTCAGGTATGCACAGAAGGAGTTTCTACTGTAAAACAAAACAAAAAAAAGCACTTTTTTACAATTTCCAGAAGTGTATCACCAGTTCTTGTGCATGCAGATCTTTATGGTGGTGTGCACCAATGTAAATATTTAAATGATGCAGTGCAATGATGTGAAATAGGAGAACTTATAAAGTGTGAAGTAGAACATTTGTATTAAAAAAAGCATTTTTGGAAAATACAGGATAAGGGGCAATGTCTTCAAATATTCAATATTTTTGCCACTGTGACTCAAAACATGTAAGAAACCTCATTTTTTACTTTGTCTAAAAAGAACAAATATAAACCGTAGAATACATATATTTGTTACTAAACTGCAGTAAAAATAAAAAACATGCGCATTGCAAATTGTAATGTATAACTGACTAAATGAGTAAACAATAAAGTATATCTGTGCCAGTAGTCTAACGGCTGTGGAATAATACTCAGAAATGTTTAGCAATAATGTGGAAATTTGTATGAATAGACAGTGTTTTTAAAATCTGATTAGGTGTGGAAAAGCACAAGGGAAGTTTGCATGCCATCTAAGAACATACAAATGAAGGAAACATTCAAAACTCTGTGAATGGCTATCTGCCTGGAACAAATGTGTTTTTTTATTTCAATAATTTTTATTGATTTTTATAATAATGCAAAGAAAGGTAGTAAAAAAACAAAGTTAATATAAATATACCATTTGTCCAGTTTTGTTTGACAACAAGTGCTATAAAGTCCAACAAAAAAGGGGGAGGGTGGGTGATCTTCATCTTAACTTAAAGGAATGTAAAGTAAAGGAAAAGTCTGGGGGGTGACCAATTCAAGCCAAAACTGCCTTATGCCATTAGGTCTAGGGGTATCTTTCTCAGGGGGCAATCAGGAAAATAAATGATCAGTGGTTCATTAGCTATTACCCAGATATGTAATCCGTGGTTCCCAGGTATTATAAAAGTCTTGTTAAGGAGGGTGCAAGTAGTTTATCATTGGACATGATCCAATTGAGTTTGTTTTGGTGAAGTCAAGGGGAATGATAGAAGCCTTCCAATGGTAATAAGCGCTGCCAATAGGATATATGTTATCAAGTGTGCTACCCATTTGGGGGAATGGCTTTCGGTATGTATTGTCTTAGGTAAATTAAATTAAGTAAATAAATAAATTAGATTGGCAAACCCAGGGTTTTCCCTCTCAGGGGATTAATGTCATTCACAACATGACCATGCAAAAAAACACAAAATTTAGGAAGGAAGTAGGAAAGGGTATAGAAGTCAGTATATATAGAGAAAAAGGATAATCATTTTTTTTTCAATGCTATACATCCAAACCATGAGAGTGGTGATGTCGACTATTTAGGTCACAATGATCCATCTGAAAAGGAGGAGGGTAGTTAATAGAGAATTAGTTTTGGATGTGATATGGAATTACAGATAATGAATGGGGAAAGTTCCCCAGGTAAAGTAAAAATTTTTACATTTAGCTAATTGGGCCAGGTAGTTAAGTGGGAAGAAATGTAAATCAATATGTCATCCTTTATTAGGCTGCAATAATGCTCCAGGGAGTCACACGGAATACCTTTGATGTTGGGATACTCATGGATGGTCAAGGCTAGTGATTCTATTACAAGGGAAAGAGTAGCAGAGAAAGAAGACATCCTTGTCTATCCCAGTCAGAAGCAACTGCTGAAATGAAGTCTAACATTCTGCTAGTCCGGTTTTGGACCCAATGTTTTTTTCAAGAAAGCCCACCTGGTCCAGATTAATATATAATGGCAAAAAAGAGTCCAATCTCTTCGACAAGATTTTTGTCATGATCTTAAGGCTGCAATGTAAAAGGGATATGGTTCTTTAGTTGGACATGTCGGTGTGGTGCTTACCTCTGCAGTGACCACTTTGTCCTCTCTTCAGTAGTTAAAGTTGGCTGCAAGCTGTGGTACCACCAAGCTAGAAATGTTTTCGTAGTATAAAGTGGAGAATCCATCCAGACCAGGTGCACTTCCCAGTTTAAGGGATGCAACAGCTCACAGTATCTCCTCCACTGTACAGACCTTGTCAAGTAAATCCATGTGAGCTTTATCTAATTCAGGGAGGGAAATATTTGAAAGGAAGAGGGTAGTGGATGGCCCTGTAAATTTCTTGTAATGTTTCAAGAAGCAGTGTTGGGTTTTGTGGGAGCCTTCTATCTCATAGCCTAATTGTGGGGTTAGCATGGGTGTGGAGTCTGGGGTTTAATGTATGTGCTAGCAGTGAACTGGGCTTGTCTCCTCCTTCATTGTCAGGCACAGATTAAGTTCACGTTTCGGAGGCGTTCAATTTGGGAACGAAAATCCAGGCGGCGAGGGGGGCCGGATGCTACTTGCTGGTATGAATGCGTGGACTATTCTTGTGTACTATAAGTGCACCGCAGAGTAGAAAGTATAATTCCTAGCTGATGGTTTCTGCCAGAAGTCAACAAATTTGTTTTTCAAAATGAATACATAGCCAAAATAGTGACTCTCACATGACCAATTTTTATTTTTCTTCCTTTCTACAAGAACAATGCATTTTTAAAACATTATTTTAAATCATAAAACAATATATGACAATTAAACTTTACAGTTTTACAAACTTCAAGCAATGTATTGCATCTCAAAATGCAACAGAAAAACATTTCAGCAACAAGATACCAAACCCCATGTAAGCCAGTCTTCGAGCACTACAGTTAGAAAGAGTTATGTGAATGGTGAATTGCTAACAAATGTCTTGATTGCGTACAGAGAAAATATTTTTAATATATTTTAGTTACTAGTTTCTTTCTTTTTTGCAGTAACCAGTTTTAGGCGAAGTCTACACTGACTTTAAATTTAAACACTTAAAAAAAGCTCATAAACCTTTTGAATGATTTCTTAAGTATTTATAAAGTTGTTTAAAAGCAAGATATGTTGTAAAGAAGAGTTAGAATAGGGAAAAACAATTCAAAATGCCCTAAAACTCCTAAATTATGTCAGCAGGATCATTTATAGGCAATTTTAAGTGTTTGGGCATTTGCAAGGTGTTTGGGGGCATTTTAACACTTTACAAACGCTGCAGAAAGCTTTTTCTTTACAACCCAACGAAAAAAAAACACCTTGCTGTGGACTGGCTTATGGAAAAGAATAGGAATTTCAAACATACGTTTAAACACCAAGGAGACTTAATTGAGGAGTCTGTGTAGAATTAGCCTTAAACACAAGTCTACAGCTGCATTTTACTTATTTGGACCATATGATTATTTTTGATAGGTTCATCTTTGTGAGGCTGAGGGTGTGGAAGACTTTCTGGACAAGGACTTGATTCTGGACACAACTGTTGGGCAACCCACTCTTGTGGCTGTGAAAATGCTCAGAGCAGATGCCAATAAAAATGCCAGGTTTGTACATAATTTGGAATATTAAATCAATGGAGAAAAAGGGTAACTAAAAGGGAATAATAAAAACTCTCTAATATTTTTTTGTATTGCACTAAAGGTAAAAATGTAAAATAAATAATGAGTGCACTGAGTATGACAATCAAGTGGTAATACCTACCTAAGACAGGGGTGCCCAACTGGTGGTTTGCGATCT
Source organism: Pyxicephalus adspersus (assembly GCF_032062135.1). Taxonomy (NCBI): domain Eukaryota; kingdom Metazoa; phylum Chordata; class Amphibia; order Anura; family Pyxicephalidae; genus Pyxicephalus; species Pyxicephalus adspersus. The sequence goes on along the minus strand of NC_092865.1, from coordinate 40,924,615 downwards.
ACCGGTAGATCACAAAGGCAAAGCCTTGATCACGAGAGTACTGGAAAGGAGACTAATGGAGATTTTTTTACAAACATAAATCTAGCTGGTGTGGAGAAATGACATTTCAGTGTTACCTTATTCCACAGTAAAGATCTTGGCACAGTTTTGAATGGTTGAACCAGCAGCACCAAGTCTTTTGGCTGAAGACACAGCATTGTATACATTAGTCAAAAAAAACAGAACCAAGCTGAGTTATCCCACACAATTGGCTTACACTGTGCAATTGCCTTCAAAGCATGTTATAAATCTGACACCAAGAGGTAAGCCTCCTAGATTAGGCTCTTCGGGGCAGGGTCCTCTCCTCCTCCCGTGTCACTGTCTGTCATTTGCTAGCCCTATTTAATGTACAGCGCTGCAAAATAGGTTGGCGCTATATAAATCTTGTTTATTATTATTATTAATAATAATAATAATAATATTAAAGCCAGGGTACCTTAGAATCATAATTTATTGCAAGCAGTGTCTATATGGTATTTTATTCCTACTTTTTCACTAATCAGACTAATCAGTAATTGGTAGCCTGTGGCTTTTCTTTAAGTCATGGTGCTTTTCATACAAGAAAGCAATGTTATAAAGGGAAATAATGCATTAAAAAGAGAATACATTGGGAAAAAATTTTAGGTGTGTGTGTGTGTGTGGTGAGGGGTTATGCTCAGGATCGCCTTTGCTGGGGTCAAAGGACACTTGTCCGGTTCATCTAATTCAGATCACACACCTAAGTATCAGTTTTAAGCTGACTTGTAGCCAGGTTTATTTGCAGGTTGCAGATAAAATAACAAAAACAGCAAAAGAAAACCTCTCCTGTCCGGCACTTACTATACATCCGACGTTCCTGTCTATCAGCTGGAGGGCTTCTCCCTGTCAGCTCAAAACCAGGATTTCAGCAACCTTTTACTCAGGTTTGAGTTCATTCACACAGACCAACTTTCTGTGTGCCCAGGCAGAGAGAGAGAGAGAGACTGACTGAGCTCCTGGCTCTGGTATATCCCCACCCTTGGTGCTTCTTCATTAATTATCTCACAGGTAAGAGTCTTCCACCTGCTACATCACATAGGAGAGGAATAGATATATATATATATTTTACCTTATACAGCACAACAAGGTCCCTAAGGACTAAGGTCCAAAAGTCAGACTGAGTTTTTTTTTGTTATACTTTGTGTGCTGTGTTTATACTATCTTAAGAAAAAAAATAAAAGTAAAAATTAATTTTATAATGGGTTTTAGAATAGAATGAAATTTGGAATAGAAGTTTTAGAATGGATTTGGAGATGTTAGTAAGTGGATAGCAAACACCTATTTTATTTTGGTATTATTAACCACCCGGGCGGTTACCCCGAACCTGGTTCGAGGTAAGAAAACTTGCTGAAAGCGTTTACCCCGAACCAAGTGCTGGGTAGCTAAAAATATAAACAAGCGTTATATTGCAATCCGATTGTCATACAACATTGTATGACAATCGGATTACAACTGAAAAAAAATACTTACCTTTTCCCCGCAGCTCCTCCGGAGACGTCTTCTCTCTTCTATCTTCTCTCGGGGTGTGCAGTGACGATCTCCGGGGTTTCCCAGGGAGGTCGCTGCATGCGTCGGTGCGGGCGGGAGGCGGGGCAGGAAATTTAAATACAAAAAAGCTGTATTGAGTCCACTACAAAGAAATCTTTATATAATTTATATATAGTTGTATTATATATATATTATATAAGCTACTGTACAGTTACATTACATTATACACTATTTTTTTTTAAGATTTTTTTTTATGTTTTATAAAAAAAAATTTATTATTAAATTTATAATATTTTGGACATATTTCGGTGAGTTATGCAGTAATTCAGTGAATTATAAGTAGCTATTGAGTAATTCGGTGAATTATAGCCTACAATCTAAAATAAATTTCCATGCAAAAAATGTAACACTTTTTGCATGGAAGTTTGGAAAGAATTAGAATACCCGGCATTCGTGTACGCGTCCCTCGGCGATTCCTGATGATGTCCATGCGTGCGCCCGTCGACGGGGGTCGTAGCGGGAAATTCAAATATTTTTCAATCCAATACAAAGTCCTGTATCCAATCCAATACAAAATAATACAAAATATATTTATGTGGTTTTGTCTATAGGTATGTGACATTGGACTTTGTTTCACTAGGGAGGTGTTTTAGAAAAATATATTACTATACAGTATACCGAATTATTGCATTTTCAGTATTTTTTATTTATTTATGCATTCTTGTTTAAGCTGATTTTTGTGTTTTTTATTTATGTTTATTAAAAGTAAATTTTTTACTTTTTTACATGATTGTGTGTTTCAAAATTTTTTATATTCATGATATCTACTAGACCCTTGTTTGGACATATTTCTGTAAGTTACAGGTCTACAATTAAAAAAAAAAAAAAATTTCATGAAAAACAGTGTACTGCTTTTGGTACAAAAATTTAGACATCAGTGAAACGCCCAGGTGGTTATTAATAATAATAATAATAATATATTAATTTTATTTTATTCTCATTAATGGCTTTGGATTACAACTCATTTTTTTTACTTTAACAGAAATGATTTTCTCAAGGAGATAAAAATAATGTCTAGGTTAAAGGATCCCAATATAATTCGACTTCTTGCTGTGTGTATTACTGAGGACCCCTTATGCATGATTACAGAATACATGGAAAATGGAGATTTAAACCAGTTCCTTTCTCGACAGCCAGTGGACAGAGAACAGCCAAGTGCAAAGCCCAGCATCAAGTAGGGATATTTTGATTTGTTTTATGCTGAGAAAAAAGCTTTGGGTATGTGGGTTATCTGCCTGGTTACTGGGGAACATTATTTTACTGTAGGATTTCTGAATGTATTGAGGAGTAGTATCATTATTAAAGTCATATTCTAGGTGGACATGGATATGTTTTGAATATGTTTAAATGTTTCAATCCTCTTTTGCATCTCTTCTCTTACAAAGGACACAGAACCTTTGACTGATTGAAAAAATACATGTTTTTCAGCTACTCAGACCTCAGATACATGGCAGCACAGATTGCTTCTGGTATGAAATATCTTTCTTCCCTTAACTTTGTACATCGTGACCTTGCAACAAGGAATTGCCTTGTTGGTAGGAATTATACAATCAAAATAGCTGATTTTGGAATGAGTCGGAACTTGTACAGTGGTGATTACTATAGAATCCAGGGGAGGGCTGTTCTTCCTATACGATGGATGTCTTGGGAAAGCATTCTAATGGTGAGTGAATGCAGAAGTTTTTTTTTCATAAAGTCATTGTGCAAAACACAATTGTTTGCATTTATTGATGATGTGTAATACACATTGCTGACACACCAATAATACCACATGAAGTATTCAAAGTATGTCCAGGCAAAATGATAATGACCAATTATTGCCATTCACCCTTCACAATGCACCCAGAGAAAACAAAAGCAAACAAAATGGAAACTCACTGCAGATAAATTACCAATCAGAATGGAACCCAGGACTAAAAAGGCAATAATGGTAGGCAAAGAACAATATTTGCTTCTGTTCTGACTTCATCATTTGTTAAAGCATACCTCAACTCAGAATTTTCACTTTACATAAAAGGGTAGAGAACTCCTTTATGTATGGTAAAAATTTTGTTTTTTTTTTTGTTTGTTTTTTTTGTGTTTTTTTTTAGATGCAACACTCTTTTAAAAAAAAAAAGTGCAGCACCGCCGCCTAATTTTCGGCCGCCTAGGCAGTCAAGAATGAATGGGAGCGCAAAGCCTCCCTGGATACCTTCCTTACGCATCCTGGGAGGCTTTGGTACGTGAGCGCAGTGAGATCAGCAATTATATTTTTCATCCTACGTCACCCGATCTTGCACCTGGATCGGGTGGCGTAGGATGAAGAACCCGGAAGAGAAGACGAAGATGGTGGCGCCTGGACGTGGGACCCGACGCCGGACACCCCTGGAGTGATCTGACTGCCCTGCAGGATTGAAGGTGTGTTTTTGTTTTGTTTTTTATTTCTGAGTATAGTTCCTCTTTAAATGTTGAATACACCTTTATATGATGACAGTTTTCAAAATATAAAAATAGTGTGTCTTATGTTTTGTAAATATTGTACTTATATGATTAGTGAAAATATTATAAATCAAAATACTAAATATTAGTCTTTATACTTTAACTATAGGGCAAATTTACAACAGCAAGCGACGTGTGGGCATTTGCAGTTACTTTATGGGAGATGTTGACTTTTTGTCGAGAACAACCCTACAGTGAAATGTCCGATGAGCAAGTCATTGAGAACACAGGAGAATTTTTCAGAGACCAAGGAAAACAGGTAACAGAAAAAAGGGATGGGGAAGATAGACTACCATTGGTAAACCTGGATGATCCCACAAAACATGTACCTGGTCTAGGACTGAAAATAGTTTTGCCAACAAATAGCAAATCCAGATTTGCTGGATCACTCAGGTTCTCTCATGATAGTCTATATTCCCCAGTCCTGAAGAGCTTTAATAAATCAGACTGACTGCACTACAACACACACTACGTGCAATATGATGTGGCTTCTATACAAGCACATCATGTTTCCATTCTAAATGTCACTGCACATAAAATAGTTACTAGATGAGTGTTGTGTTGATGTACCATAAAACTTGCATTTTCACAGCGCATCAATGTAAACAGTTTCTAAAGCCAAATAAGCCGTGTTAGAATTAAATAATTTATAGTCATGTGAAAAACAAAGTACGCCTAAAGGAAGCTTATCAGTTCAGCATCTGGATGTGGTGCTGAACCATAGATGTCTGCTGGCAGATCCAGTAATAGGCTCTGCCAGAATCTGCTAAATGCCAGACACTTTAAAATGAGCTCTGGAACACAGAGGAAATCACACAAAGAATCATGCATTTCTGAACTGGGATTACAAAACGGAATCTTAGGACCACATAGCCATGAAAAACCAATAAGATTTTCCAGAAAAACTGATAAAAAGATAAAAAAATAGATTTCAAAGGTTTCACTATATTATTATACAAATAATTGGTTGGTAAGGAGATTTCCTGAAACTGAACAGGTTACCAAAACAGTGGCAATAAAGTTGAATTTTAGCTTACAGCATGGTCTAGTCTGAACTAGTTGGCTTCTTCAGAAATATCAGAATGAGGAGGTCTATGTATAGTGAAAGAAAGACCATAGTTGTAATAGAAACCAATCCAATAAATGCATATATAAAATTGAATAATGTTTGTAAATCTATAAGTTGGTTATATAACCAGTGCAAAAATGCTCTGGATTGCAACATATATATCAACCAGGGAAGATAGCCAGAGGAAGCCACAGGATACGTCAACAATTAATATGGTATGTAGGTACCAAATATGGAAAAAAATTGATTTAGGAATATACTAGAGAAATAAACCACGTGCATGAGGGCCTTTGTGTCTTTGTTTACAAATGTGAATAATAAAGGTGAACTATGATGTTTAAGTAAGACATAGTGCTTTAACTGCATAAATAGTGAACTATTTATGTCATACGTCTGTAGAGTAATAAAGGATTTTATGTAGTTGATGCATACATTCATAACAAATAAACTGTGGAAAATTAATCTTAAGTGATTCCAGGTATCAAGTAAGTAGAAACAGTATAGGCAGTTCCAGGATGCATGGAGAAGCTGACAGGCATATAAAGGCGGGAGTTCCACCTCACCTCTGACCATCCAGGACATGTTTTCCTCTTAAGGCTGGTTTGGTGGTGTCCCCGTCTCCCCCTCCTTTATTTACATGCCTGTCAGCGGGGGTAATGAACCTTCACCACTAGTGTGTGATGGATTATTTGGTGTATGGTAACCACCAGGTTACTCCCCCTTTGATCACTCTACCAAATAGAGAACAAGTGATTTCACAGTGGAGTACCAAAATGGCGGAGCAGAGTGTGTTGGCACAGCAGTATCACCAGCGATGAAAGCCTGGTTGCAGGCAAGTGACAGGCTAGGCAGAGTTGTGGGCTAATGAAAGCCAAGTTAGGTGGCAGACAAGACAAACAGAGTTCAGAATTCAATGTCGTAGCAAGCAGCAGGCAAGGCAGAACAGTTAAATAACAAAGGTCAGGGCAGGTGGCAGAGAAGCTGAAGGGTCAGGCAGGCAGCTGTTGGGACAAAGTATTAGGGGTGTTACTGCTTGGTCATGAACTGGGAGCTGATCAGAACTTTTAGCATCTGCCGTTTCAAGGAGAGAGCTCACATAGTGACCCAGCCCCTAGGAATGTTTAGACATATGATGATGTACACAAACCCATGCCAGGAAGCATGCAGCAATGTGCAATAAAAGAGCAGACCCTGCCAAGGTCTACAAAACCATGACTGGACACATGCACACAGAACACATGCAATGACTAGGACACCCAATGGTTCCAAAGGTAATGTTACAAAAGAATTTGTCAGGTTAGATACAGATCTTGGCTAGGAAGCACCTGCTTTCCAACTACATGTTTCTGTAGGTGTTTTAGAAGGTTTAAGACATTTAGGTTTCTACACAACAAATGCATCAAACCATTTTTTACTGACGTGTAGACTTGTTAACATATTTTAGGCCATATAGTGTATTTATTTCTCATTAAATCTCCTATGTTGACTCCTGTCCATCTCTCATCCTTTTAGTATATTGGTATGGTATTGTAATAATTATAATGGATTTTTGATTCTGTATCTTGTTAGGTATACCTTCCTCAGCCACCCATTTGCCCAAATGCAATCTACAAACTCATGTTAACCTGTTGGAGAAGAGAAACTAAAGATCGCCCAAGCTTCCAAGAAATCTGTCATGTTTTGCAGTCCGATGTGGAGGAGTAATCCGTGTGGATGTTGTGAAATTTGTGTAAATAGGATATTGGGGGGAGTTAATAAATTGACTGGCAATAATGATGGAATCTTAGATATAAAATTCCATACTTGTGTATGTTGATATGTAAAGTAACATATTTAAATATCCCATTTAAATAAGTAAACTAATTCACTAGATTTAAAGTTTGAATCGGATAGGGGAAATTAAATGTGCTCTGTGTTTCTTTGTAGCCCTCCCAGTCTCTGCTATTTATTTCTGTCCTGTCCAACAGCCAGACAGAGAGGTTATGTCATCATACATAGCCCAAATAGTTCATATTAATCAGAGCCTTTACCACTAGCCACAGTCCTCCTCACACTTTTTCATCAACATACTCATCTATAGGTTGCAATGTTTTAATATCAGCAGCAGTTGCTGATTGTTTTTGATTTAATAAATACAATCCCTTACAGGCATTTTTATTTGGTAACTTAACTGGAACTATTTTTGTAACATTTTCTTTTTTTTACTATTTCTCACATCTCTTTAATGAATAACAAAACCACTGTCACATACACACATGAAACAGGGGTAAGCTATATGGCATGTTAGTTACTGGGATAAGCTATGTTCACACTAGCATTTATTTTAGAAGACATGAGAACATGATATGCCTTATATTTGTTAATCATTGTTTATAACCATTATCATATACAATTACAATGTGTATTTTAAACACCTTTTATTTGAAGGCACTTTAGCGCCCAAGTCATTCAGAATGGTATACCCCACAACCAGCTCCCCTGCTATGCTTGTTGCTATGCAGCCCCTCCACTAGCTTGGTAAAGGGATACCAGTCTGAAAGTCTGGGGTGGTTGAACTAGTGGGGGGGGAGTCCAGTTGTTATGTAAATTTGTATTTTTTACGTAAAATAGACACCAAACATAAATGCTATTTTGTTATGCCTTTTTTTAACAGGTAAAATATAAACACAAACATTTTTTGTAAAAAAAAAAAAAAAAAAAAAGTATAAAACAGAACTACATTTTTCTAAATGATATATATATATATATATATATAAATCTGCCTGTGTGCCTGTATTTGCCTGTGCTATCAGGGATGAAAAAAACAATGGAAGTTAAACCTGATCAGTCAGTCAATTTTTGAGAACATCACATTGCTGAACCTAAGAGCTGACCAACAGAAGCAACCCCCCCCCCCAATAACACTGTCTCCACAGGCTTGAAAACTGTCTTTTTTTGTGGCCAGGGTATTCAAGGAGTTTTCAAACTTTTATATTTCTGTTGAAAACGGTGAGGCCAGGAGAATTAGCAATTAGTCGTATCTGAGAGTGTCATGTGACTAGTTTGTCTGGCAAGCGGCTGACCTTGCAGTTTAGTATAAGAGCTGTCACACTGCGGTGAAGATGGCTGCAAAATGTATATATTACACCAAAGAGGAACAGCGTTCTGCCATATGCTTTTTGTATTGTCGCACGACAAAGCCTGTTCCTGACTGCAGCTCACACATTAGAAATCCTCAGACAAACAAAGTAGGAGGGTATAGAACACCCAGTTTATAGTCTGGATTTTGTGCTACCTGATCTTCCACTTTTTTGGACTGCTCAAAGAACCCTTAAAGAGCTGAAGATTTTCATGTGAAGATGATGTAAATGGGGTGGTGCACGCTCTCAACTGAAAAAAGATTTTGCTAATGCCATTAAAAGTTTGAACGGTGCTAGGAAAAATGCATCCTAAAGAAAGGTGACAATATAGAAAAGTGATGTAATTTGTTAAGTTAAAAAAAGTGCAGAAACTTTTTTAAGAACCCTCATATTCAGAAATATTCTTTTTTTCCCATGGAAATGTGTTTGCATAGAAAACAGTACAAAATTTATGCAAAATAGTAATTGACAAAGTTATAAATACTGATTTTTTTTTAAATAACAATTTTCTTTCAAAATTTACTTTCCGTAAAGAATTTACTTGCAGCAATACAATCCATTTCCAGAAACTACAGTTTGGCAGACTTTGGGCATTCTAGATAATAATTTGTTGAGGTAATCTGACGAGATTGAAACCTATGCTTCTTGAAGCACCTCCCATAAATTGGATTGGCTTGATGGGAACTTCCTATGTAACTGTCAATCATAATAGCTTAACAGGGTTGAGATCCGGTGACTGTTCTGGCCACTCCATCCTACACAGAGTACCATCTACTTCTTTTGTAAATAGTCCTTGCATAGTTTAGGCACTCCTCCAGCATGTTTTATTTTAGTCTGCGTCTCACAAATGTTCTTCTCTGTGATTCAAACATCTCAAACTTGGATTTGTCTGTTTAACCTTTTCCCAATTTCTGTGTCCATTGTCTGTGCTTTTTTGACCACCTCAATCTTTTCTTTTTGTCAAATATGGCTTTTTCTTTACAACTCTTCCTAGAAGGTCAGCTTTCCAAAGTTGCCTCTTAACTATAGATGTTGAGATTTTTTTGTGGGTTATTTTTAATGAAGTTGCCAACTGAGGACTTGTGAGGTGTCTGTCTTTCAAACTACACAGTGTTAGGATTTTTATCCTTTTGCACAGTTGTGCACCAGGGCCTTTCACCCGTCTTTTGATTGCAATTAGAGCCAGTTTGTGCTGCTCTGTGAAGGGAGTAGTACACACCTTTATAGGAAATATTCAGTTTCTTGGTAATTTCTCGCATGGAATAGGCTTCATTTTTCATTACAAGAATGGACTGATGAGTTTCAGGAGAAAGTTCTTTGTTTCTAGCAATTTTGATTTAGTAGGCTTACCCACATTCACTAATGAAACAGATACTTAACCAGTATAAAGTGGGTCAGTTTTATTGCTTGTTTAATCAGTGTAACTGTTTTGAGCTATACTAAGAACATTTAAAAAGAGTTTTTTAATGATCAAATAACCTTTTTCAAAGACAGATGTAAATTAGTGAACACAGTATATTATTGGAACGCAAGACTATGTGTTGCTAATAATGGACCACTCTATATTTATACAAATTTTCTATTTATTAACATCCATTTGCAGCTATCATATCCATTTACAGCAGAGGTCAGCAATCTTTTTTGGCCACTAGGCCATTTCAGGGGTGGGCAAGAGCACACTAGGCCGGACTCTCTCTCGAGTCCCGCCCTAATGGCTCCACCCCACCAGGAACGCCCCCTGAAGGGAAATCTCTCCCCTCCGCAATGCATACTAAGGAGAGGGAATGTTCCCTATTTACCCCGGCGACAGAAGTGTTAACGCCGGCCGGGGTAAATAGGGAAGGGAGCCACAACATGGAGGCTCAAGAGCCACATGCAGTTCCGGTAGTTTGTTGGCGTTTGGTTCCGCTGCAGGTTGCCGGACGGCATTAGGCCAGATCGGCCAGGGGGCATTAGGCTGGAACAAACTACTGGCTAGGCCTTATCTGGCCTAAAGGCCCGTGTTTGCTGACCCCTGCTTTACAGCATTAGCAATGGCTGAACTGTATTTTTGGTCAATTTTATGTTATGTTAATAGACAAAACAATTGTGTTTTTTCAAAACTGAGGATATTTCTAACTGACCCTAAACTTTTGAATGGCAATGTATATGTCTGTGTATTCCCAGTGACATCCCCAATACCTGTTATTCTTGCAACATTCTGAAATCTCAGTTGACAAATTCCAACATACATTTGTCAAATAAATGTCAAAGTTTTACAAGGCAAAATATTCTAATGTTGCTTTTGAGCAGCAAAAAGTACTTTCAAAATAAACACAAATCACTTTCAGACTGCAGTGACCAAATATATAATTCCTCTATTGTCCCAGTCAAACTTCCACTAACATCTTTTCAATTTAACCCTCCCCCCAGTGGCAATTCCCAGTGTGACTCAGGGTGAAATTTCTTAACAGAAAATGGTAACCCCGAGCCACACTCGGAATGGAATTGAGGACTTACCTGGTCTTCACAAGCCCGCAGCGTCCTCCAAGTCCACTTGGTGATGTCAAGCCGGCACCTAGGTCCACTTGGTGATGCCTGGCCGGCATCTAGGTCCACTTGGTGAGGCCCTTCCTGTTGGCGATGCCTAGGATCTGCCTTCCCTAGCCTCGCATCCCGGGGTGTGGGCGTTGATTTAATTCTTGATATCTAGTGCTGGTGCTCCACTGCAAGCACATCCCTTCATAAATGCCACAGTCTTTAAACGAGCTTCCAATAGCTATTTATGCTGGTTTACAATTCCATGGCTGGAATTAAAACCATAATCACCACAGTGCATTGTATTATTAGAATGCTCAAATCATTAAAAACAATCTAACTTAAATTTCTTCAATTAACAGGTTTCATCTTTATTTTATGATACTAGCATTTAAATACCTCACTACTGTTGAACAGCTACAATGAGGAAGGGATAATGCCAGTTTAAGGTTAGTTCACACTCTGAAATCTTAGCATTAAACCATGGTGTCTTTCCATCCCTTCCACCCAACCCAACTGCTTATGTATAAAAAAACATTGATTTTACCAATGTAATTCTAATTTTGTACACACAAAATAGTTGTAAACATGCATACTGAAGCACTTACTTCCCAACACCACCAGAAAAATATTCCATAATTAAATCACTGCATATTTGCATTCTTTGATGGCAGTAATCTGCCTGGTTTAGCAGCCTGAGAAAAAATCAACCACACCAAAACCACTACAAAAAAACTGCATGTGGTTTCCAGTCATTTTTAAAAATTATCACTAACTCACACTACATAAAAGGTGCAACATAATATAGGAAGCATGCAAAAATATATAAAAAATATATGAAAAAAGATTGTTAATATTTTTTTTTTAATGTACAAGTTGTATGAGCTGTTATAATAAAATGTTAGGATATACAGATTGTGTAGAGATGACAATAAACTGTCATATGGTTTAGTAATAGAAAGTTCTAGTATAACTCATATTTAATTGTGAGATGGAAGTTTGAAACGATCTATACTCTTTCTATATTGATTCTCATGAAGTAATACCTTGTTATTCCCCCCCCCCCCCAAAAAAAAAAAACATATATGCACTGCAGAACTTGATTATATGTGCATATGCATGTACAGTTTTCTCTTTGTCCCTAGCAAAATGCCAATATAATAACATTAATTGTGCCTGCAATTAGAAATTTAGTTAATAGTTAGCAATACTGTTGTGCCTGCCTGTGTTGACCTAATGCAGTTTACATTTTAAATTGCCACTTTCATGTAAGCTGTGCTGGTACTACAGTACATACATATGTGATGTATATACATATGTATATACATATATACATATATGTATATAGTATATACATATGTGATGTACTACAGTACATCAGGGGAAAGGGCCTGGTTATGTGTGTTGATAGTGCTGATTCACAAACATGAAGCCAAAGCATCTGGCCACCTCTACTTCTGCCTACTTTTAATGGATTGACAGCACTGTTAAAGGATAAAGGAGAATTTGGCTCTATCAGAGAAGCTAAAGGATATTTTTTGTAGTTATCAAACTTGTTGTTGTAACTGCTTTTAGCACTTTTTCAACTGTCAGAGAAGCATTAAATTGTACTTTCAGTCAATGTCTTAGAAGAATATATTTCCTTTTCAATTTAAATTCTGAAAATGCATGCATATAATTCACACCTTTACAATAGGAAATTTTATTCTGAAAGCATTCTCTGCATATCATAAGGCATTGTTTTTGCAGGGTCTTTAAAGGGATAAAAGATGGGTAAATGTGCATGTATTGTATTGTGCTGAGATATGGTACATATTGCTATTTGTTTTGTCTATTTCTTTTTTTCCTAAGTGATAAATGCTTTAAGGCTGTAAAGAGTAGAAACAGGCTTTGTAATGAAGAGCAGACAGGAGTCTCTTGCTAATGTTTACCTTATGATTGTAAAGCATGTAAAATGTTCTAAATACATTGAAAATATAAAAAAATGTAATATGTAAATAAATTATATGCCAATGTTTAGCAAAGAATAAACTATTTAAGTCACCATCATAATTTTTGTGTATACTACCATAAAGATGACCATGCAACACTAAAACCAGTTCATTAAAAAACAAACATTTATTGTTATATGCAATTTATAATTGCACAGAAATGCAAAAGACATTTTTTTATTCCCCATAAATGCCAAAAAAAATAATCTTGTTTTTTTCCTAGTCCCCTCTCATTTTTACTTTGTCTCCTTGCACCCTGCCCCCCCATATGCAGCCCAATGCATCAGGAAACAATAAATAAATATTACACAAACCTGTATTTGAATATCTACCCCAGCATCCACAGGCCCAGCTACCGCTTATCGCTGTTTGGCACTATTAGTGGCATTACTACTAGCTCTGGGGTTGGACAGATGGAAGCCAGGTCTGTGAGAATCAGAACAGACACGTATATACAAGTAAGTTCACTGCTTAGGGACCACGAAGAAAAGAGGGTAGTAAGAGGGAGATGCTTACTTGTCAGTGACTGCACCCTAATTATAGGGGGTAGGGGGCAGGGAGTAACACAACACTACACTACTTGGTTAGGAGTGTAATGCAGCCAAGTCACCCGCACCACTGCGCTGTTCCTAAAGAACCAGTGACTGCACATTTAACATCAGGTGGCTGTCTGCCGTTCTGAAGCAATCCCTCCCGACCTCATTCATTCCTTATGGAGCTGCCCCTGGGACAAGAGACATGTAGTGTTTTCCCCGAGGCAGTGAGTACCTCACTTGAAGAAGTGGTAACTGCACTACCTTATGGCCAATCTGAAAACAGCCATAAAAACCTTTTTTCAAGGCAGTTTGGAGGGAGGGGGTGGCACAAGGTAGCTGGCCTAGGGGTGAAAAAGTACAAATCTGGCCCTGGTTAGGAGGGTGAAGTGATTTTGCTAGATATGGGAGTGTCAGTTGTGTTGTATTTGGTAGAGAATAGGTGGTGCTTTAGTCTGTGATGCATTGGGAAAAAAGCTTGCATAATTATCAGAAACGCTAACTTAAGCTTAAACTAAATTTAAGTCATTTTATCTGTTTTCTCATAGCAGAACTGTTCTTTTAGTATGATTTTTATAAAAAAATACTTGGGCTAATTGTTAAACAATCAGTCATTTTATGTAATGGTGTCTATTTGTGTACAGAACCCTTTGTGGTTTTTTTCTACTTTTATTTCATTACTCTGTATTGTAAATAAAATATGAGTCAACTGAAAAATATACAGTGCACAATAATAAAAGATAAGAGAAAACTGTGTTTTATTTACTGAGCAACATGAAATAGGAAAACCATACTGTGGGAGTTTTATTTTCTACTATAATATCAGTTGTTCAATAATTATTAATTTAGAACTTGAAAGCTGAATCACTGGATCACTCTCTGGGCCTAATTTATTAAAGCTCTCCAAGGCTGGAGAGGATACACTTTCATGAGTGAAGATGGGTGATTCAGCAAACCTGGAATGGATTTCCAGGTTTTGCTATTTGCTAGCACGTTTTGAATCCTGGACCATCAATTCTAGGTTTGGTGGATCAGCCAGCTTTACTGATAAAAGTGTATTATCTCCAGTCTTGGAGAGCTCCCATAAAACAGGTCCTCTGTCTTACATGACTGAACATTTATTTTTTTTCTGATTTTTCTGCCTACTGTGAGCTTCTTACATTACATACAGTATCATCTAGCTTTTTCCCCCCTAGCCTCATTGTTTTTGGACGGTCCCTTCATTTTTAAACAAAGAAAAAGGGGTAAAATTGATTTGCAGTGATTTGCTATTTGTTAGCAAATGTTTTCAATCCTGGACCAGATCCATTCCACGTTTGCTAAATTACCCAGGTTCATTGATGAAAGTGTATCTTCTCCAGCCTTGGAAAGCTTTAATAAATCAGGGCCAAAGAAACACCAAAGTAGGACGTATAATAAATTGTGTCAGATCCAACCCAATGTTTAGACCCGCTTATATGCCAAACAAATACAGATAAAGAGTAACCCTTGCAAGGTCTTATAGGGGCAGTAATTGATTTGGTTGCAAAAAACAAATTATATTACAAAATTATTCATTGAAACAACATTATATGCAGTGAAGTAAAAAGATTTTAACAAGCTTTTGATGGCAAATTTTGCTGTCCACATGCAACTTAGTAACTGCATTTAGACAATTATCAGTGTAGTTTCCAAGGCTGGATCTGCTATTTGCCATTACCAGTCTAATCTACTGTGACATAGAACTGAGTGTTATACTGTGGGCTCCCTCTCAGGTGGTAATTCACAACACAAACACTTGTGATATACCCTATGGATACTCTATGGATCAAATGTATGTTGTTTTTTTTTTTTTTTTCACGTCTGGACTTTTAAGGCACCTTTTTCATCTAATAGAGGTAATTTCAATTCAATAAAATCATAATTTATTTGAATATTAAAAACATGAGATATATCTTTGACATTTTCCCCAGTATACAATCACACAAATAATGTACATGTCGTCTAAAAAAAATTAAATTGCTCAATTATGCTTATTTGTATGTGGCACCTATGCACCATATTTACCTCAAAATAATTTATTTAATTGTTTTCATCTTACACATTATTATATTATATGTGCTGTACTGTATTTATAGGAATATTTTACAAATCAGTGATATACTCATATTCAAGATGGCCACAACCTAATCTGGCTCTCACCCAGGCTTGTTATCAGGGTTGGCAATAGATCCCATGGGCACATGGAGAACAATCACTTATCTCCTGACTCGGCTTCACTCATAGACATCGATGGGGAAGTCTCCGGGTGCCTCCCGGTCCCAGTCATAGACACCAGCCTCAACTCTGTCCACAAGGCTATCAGGAAAGATGGCGGATCACAGCCTTCCCGCCTATTCTCATCTGACCTTTCCGGATCCTCCCTCTATGCTGGATGAGAACTCAAGTAATGGGTCCTCTCCCTCCCTGCCGAGTGCTCAACCAAGCATCATATGCAGAGATGCAGAACTACTCAAGAATTTCAAGCAATTGCTGCAAACATAGTTTTCACAGGCAACAGATTAACTTTCCCAGAATCTCACCAAGGAGATCAGGGAGCTTGGCTCACATATCACTGAACTAGGACACAAGATGGATGACGAGATTACCGTGAATGATTCCCATGATCACAATAATAATGCTATTTAATTGGATATACAACTAGCTCTCATCAGGCTGGAAACTAGGGGGGAAATATCAGGATGAGAGGTGAGCCAGAACATAATATGGATTTATCCTCTAATGTCACAGATTTATTCCAAGGTCTTCTTGCAGATCTCACTACAAAGCTCTTTGGTTACGTGACGTAAAGTCCACCATGAAAGCCGTGTGGAACAGGAAAGATCTCACCTTCAAATCTCACCCATACCAGATATATGCATATATTGCTCCAAAAATGATACAGAAGAGAAGAGACCATTTCTGCATACCTTACAACACTTGGGAATAAAAAAATCGTTGGGATTTCCCATTCATATTGTCTTTCACCCACCATGTCCAACTGCATTTTTTTTCTACACCTGAAGAAGATCAAGATTTGTTTAGCTGATTGAAGCTGAGGGACTCCAGTGACACTAACCCAGGAAGTTCTCCACCGAGGTCCCAGAGATCCTCAGCTTATCTCTGTTGTGGGAAACTACACGCAGGGAGAGTTATCCCTTCAGAAGTCAAAGAATCCATGCGCAGACAAGCTTCATCTAATGACTATTGGCACCACTACCTCTCTGGAGTCGAATGTTACACTGGATGAGACCAATAGTATTCCTGTCTTAACTTACCTGTTATTTCTGCTTTCTTTGTGAACTGAAGCTAAACTATTTAATAGAGAGCCAAATAACATCTCAACTGTCTGTCTGTGTTTCCACAATGACATGGAGGCAGCAAACCCAAATATTATTGTGGAACAATTTTGAGACATTCTTTCTAATTTTATGACTCCCCATCAGATTTTTCAATCAAGGCTGGCGGATAACCTGTTTTGTAATCTGACTTTACCAACAATATCTAGGGACAAGCCGAAAGAGTGGAGGCCAATATCACTATTGCTGAGATACTTACAGCGATTAGGCCACTGAAATCCAAATCCAGATCTACTAGCCCCCCATTTGGCGAAGTTTTTTAACCACCTGAAAAACCATCCTCAACATCCCCACTCATTTCCCATGGCACATATAGGTATGCTTACCAAGCCTGGGAAAGATTCCCTAGGCCCACAAAACTGTAGACAAATATCTTTATTGAATATGGCCTAACTAAACTAAAATATTAGCAACTTGAATTTTTTATAATCGCTTATACACAAAGATCAAGTAGGGTTTGCCCCAGGTAGACAGGCATCAGATAGTACTCAGAAAATTTTTACTTTTATTCATCTGATCCATCAAAGCAAAAATTCCCAGTATGTTACTGGTATTGGATATACATAAAACATTCTATATCATGGGACTATCTATTGTACAATCTTCCTAAGTTGGAATTTCGATCTCAATTCATGGCCTGGATATATGCTCTCTATTCATCTCCATCAGCAAGGATAAGATAAATGTCATACTTCTCTTCAACATTCCCTATCAAAAGGGGAACCCGCCAAGGGTGTTACCTTTCCCCCCTTCTCTTCATACTGACTCTGGAACTCCTGGCACAACTAATTAGAATGAACACAAATATACAGGAGGTGGAGTTAGGACACCGTACTTTAATCTATTCGCCGATAATATTTTGCTTACTTTGTCTCAACCAAGGGTCTTCCTTTCCAACCTGTTTTCAATTTTACAACAATCAGCCCGGGTTTCAGGTTTGGACAAATCGACAACCCTTAACCTAACATCCACTCTTCCAACAATTCCACTTCTAACAATTCTTTCACTTTGTATGGGCTTGCCAACATCTTGATTACCTGGAGATAAAGCTCACTCGCTTATATGACATGCTGCATAATTCCAGCTTTCAGCCTCTATTCACAATACCTGAATTCCTTACTTATAAAATGGCACAATCTACCAATTTAATTGGTAGGTAGAGTTGTCTGTAAAAATGTCCATATTGCCAGAAATATTGTAACTATTTAGAACCCTTCCCAACAAAGTCCCACCACAGGCTCTTCAGACCTTTCAAAAATCCATATTGTCTTTTATCTGGAACAAAAAAGAGACCTAGAATTCCACCACAATACTATGTTCATCTACAAAAGGTATGGGGGGGGGGGATAGGGGTTCCAAAAAGCTTGAAGTATTATCAAGCTAAGCATATAGCACTCATCTCCACCCTGTTTGCAAGGTTAGTAGCACTTCTATGGGTACAAATGGAGTTGCAATTGCAAGAGCCAATCGTTATAAAGGCCATTCCCTGGCTATCACCACAACTCTGCCCTAATATCATGAGCCCCCCACCTTAAACATGACAGGATAAAATATTCCATCGGACCTATGTCCCCATTTCCCCTGATACTCCCTATTTAAAATAACCCATCTTTTTCTCCTGAGTGCAACTTCCCTATGGCGTTTAATTGGTGGAGATATCATAACTACTGTAATTTTTTTTTTCTATTAGGGAAAAACAAAAATGCTTAGTTGGGAGGAAATTCAAAGTGCACACCATGCACCAGTTAAGGAACTATTCAGACATTTGCAATTTCAGATCAGGATCATTTCTCATCAGAAATAGGAACATCACCCTAAAACTGACTATATTGGAACACGTGATTGCAAACTGCCCTATCACCTAAATTAATCTCTATATTATACTCTGAACTTAATAAAATATGCTTATCAGAAACACATAAATATGTTGCAAGTTGGGAAAAAGACCTCAACCGCTCCATACCTGGCGATGAATGGTCCCCCATGTGGTCGAGAATAGCCTTCTGCTCTATTATTATCACCAGTATGGAGTCAGCATTCAAAGTAATGATGCATTGGTACAAGCTACCTGTATGTCTGAAGCATTGTACTTCTAGAATGGGTCGGGTCTGTGTTTCAGAGGTTACCCAAGGACCAGGTATGGTTATGCAACCTGGTGGACATGCTCATTTGTCATCAGATTGGGGGAGTGTATTTAGGATGTTAAATAGCCTTTTCCAAATGCATCTCTCTAGGGATCCTTGGCTAGCCCTGTTATATTTTTTTTCTTTCCTTTTTTCCAATCAATTGAATTGGATTCTTTGATGTAAGGGGTTTTGTATGTAAAGCCACATCTTAATTTTGATCATTACGAAACAAAGAGTATCTTTACATTGCTAGGGATTTTGAAGTGGCATAAAACATTACAAAAGATTTTAAAAATTTTAAAAATTTTATTTAACAACATATGGATGAAATTTCATGAAAACATTTTATACATGATCAAATGCGCAATTTTACATCATATTCCCTCTTATATAATGTGGTTGTCCATAGAGACCCAAGGTAGCTCACAAGCCTATCCCCTGACTCCTAAACAACCCTTATCCCAACACGTTTTACAGAAACAAGTCTGCTTCTTCAGGAGTATAGAAGGGTAATTTTCTTTTAAAAGAATTATGCAATAATACGTCAGCTTTAAACCCTGCAAAACAGGCACCCTTCAGAGCAGGAGGTGGGCAAAACAGCAAAATTATCTCAGCGCATGATGTTCACCAGATTATTTTTTATATCAATCTTTAAAGATTATCCAGTGTTAGGAACTGATTCATCTCTTTTTGTAAACCATAACTCTTGCAAAGTGGATGGGAGAAAAAAAACTGCTGACAGATTCCTTGCAAGAGTCCTCTGGATATCCCCTGATGGCTAAGCCTCAGCCAATTATACATTGATCTCAAACAATCAACTCGTTACATGACCACTGCTAGCTCATTTTGACCAAACCTCCCTGTTACTTTATAATATGAAAAAAAACTTGCAATTGTTAGTATGAGATTATATTTTGTATATTACCAGTTGCTCTTTCTCGTGACCCATCAGGGCATAACAGCCATAACATTCTTCTTCTCAGGTCACTCCCACCGAATCTAGTATGGGAAGGAAGACACAAGATGTTCATCAGAGAATAGATAACACTATTTACACAAATCAACCTGTACATCCAGTATTGCTTATTCCATGTTTTTGTATTCAACCTCCTAAAAAGATTAACACTTAAGTGGCTCTCCAGTGGAATAACCAGAAAGCCTCACCATTCCTGCTACAACCCCTGCTGCAATTGGAAAAAGCAGTTGATTCCCTTCTATAAAATTAAGCTTAGAATGGACAACACTTTTATTATTAAGAAACTATTGAGTATCTTAATGAGATACACACAACAAATTCATGTCAATTTGGGCACCTTGAAAACAATATTCATGCCCTTACCTACCTAAACTGGATGGTCAAGTTTGTACAATTCACAATGACAGCATACCATTTTCAATTAGGCAACTCCATTGGTTTTTCCCTTCTCAAATTTTCCCTGTTCTCTACTGTGATCCTGGTTTAAAATGTATTTTTTGTTACTTATATTGTTGAGACTGAGTTATAGTGATTGTTATTTCCCCCAGGCGTATGACATTTGGGGATTCTTCCACCCATAGACACTGTTTTGCCTCCCTCAATTATTATTATTATTATTATTAAACAGGATTTCTATAGCGCCAAGATATTATGCAGCGCTGTACATTAAATACCCTCTACAGCAGACATTTTCCTCCTGTGACCAGCGCACTGTGTATGTTGTTGTTATATAGTGCACATATATAATATATAACATTCCTGTGCGCTGGTCACAGGAGGAAAATGTCTGCTGTAGAGGAAGGCAAAACAGTGTCTATGGGTGGAAGAATCCCCAAATCTCTCCCCTGTCATCTCTCATAACACATATAGCTATGCTTACCAAACCTGGGAAAGATGCCCTAGGCCCACAAAACTGTAGACCAATATCTTTATTGAATATGGCCTAACTAAGCTAAAATATTAGCTATACTTTTTAATAATATTCCTAAATTTTGAGGAGGACCAAATGGGAACCCCGCAGCCTCCTGGATGCATACGTCACGTTTCCCTGATCTCTGGCACGTGCAGAATGGGCTTTTCCTGGAATGTTAAAAATAAAGTTTTGATTTCACGCATGCAGATTTTTTTACAATTTTAGGAAGGCGTATTACCCGATCCAGGACATACGCAGTGCCAAATCGGGGGACATGAGAGGCAGAACCTAGGAGAGGAAGAAGGTGGCGCCCAGTCTAGTCTGCGCCAAATCGTAAGGTGGGCCGGCATGGGAGCGATTGGGCCAGAGGGGTGGCACCAGAGGGATGGCACCAGAGGGATGGCACCAGAGGGGTGGCAGCTTTCACATATAAGGGTGACATTGTTATTTAGGCAGAAAGCCGGCAGGCATCTCTTTATAATGCTGGACATAGAATGGAATAAAGGAAACATTCAGCCTGATATTACTATCTCTGGAAATGTCATAAAGGCTTTCTAGCTGGAATACCTCTGTGTCTCTGAAGCATGAGGCAAGTGAAGAGAAGTTACAGCATGTGAAAGTCTTTATATATCTCTATTTCCCATTCACTCATGACAAGATATTTTCTATACATTATACTATTCTGAATACATTCAGGTATGTGTCCCCGCTCACACATGTGAAGTTTGTGAGGTAAGTCATTGTGGAAGGTGAGTGATATTATGATGTAGTCGGTTCTATATATTCTATACCTAGGGACATGAGGAGACAGCACACAGCACAATGCCATCCCGCCTTCACACAGACTGCGTCACACAATGAAGCGTCCCACCACGCATTACCATACCAAACCACGCCCATCGTGTGATGTCGCCTCGCGCTGGTGTGTAGCATTGGACACGCCCCTGGAAAGGGATTATTGTACGATCTCATTCATAGTAAAGGCGGGACTCCCCAGTGAAATGGGAGGGACCCAGCGAGGGATAGGGTGAAGCGGCTTCTCGTGTAGGCTGCCCATAGCCCGGTTAACTCCGCCCCTTATGATAAAGGTGGGATCACGTGGCACATTTCAACCTGACAGAGAGGAGCGGAGATCACTGGGATGAGGAAGGTTGTGGTAGTGACCGGAGCCAACAGGTACGGATAGCACAGATAACAGGTACCGGTGTAACGAGGGTGCACCGTGTGTAATGACAGCAGCTAGGTCACATGATTGGATGGGTAGGACTAATCAGGACATGGGGGGTAATGGGTCGTTCTTGTTATTAATAATCCTAGTGTTAGGAATATATTCTTCTGCTGTAAATGCTGATTTATGTTCTGGCCTGGAAACAGGTGGAGAATGAACACTCATTTAAAGGGAAAGCATTGTATATAATTGCAATGTGTACTAAAAATAAATGCAGCATCTTATTATTTACCCCGGCATTACAATAAAAAGAAATAATATTTGATATATTACCCATACTTCTGCAGCGCCTGAATATTGCCATCTGGGGGTACTAAGCAGCCGAAATGTCATCAGGGGGCAACAAGTCAGGGACATCATCTCTTGTCATACCAGTATATTACCCTCTGTGTTTTACAATTACAGTGCAGCATTATAGGAAGAGGATCTTATTAAAAAGGTGAATGTGCTTTTAATATAAGATTCACTTAGACTAAACTATACATTTCATATGAAAAATTGCAGGCCGGCAGGTTGTGTACTGCAGACCGGACTGGTAATGCCCCTTCCATACCAGAACACACGTACCTGCCTGTTAGCAATCTTCTCTGAAATGTTGTGTATGACGCTGAGTATCCTGACATTCCCCCAACTGCTGGGAATAAATTATTGTGCGCTGGAGGTACGTCATTTCAGCCTGGCCAATCAGGATGGTCAAAAACCTGAAGAGGACCAGGTGAGGATGTCAGAGGACCAGGTAAAGATGTCAGAGGACCAGGTGGGATGACAGTTATACTGTGCTTTGCAACTCTATTAGAAAATTCCATCCTTCTATTACTTTAAAGCATCTTTTGACCTAAATAAATACATGCCTTTCCTATCTAGACGTATTCCACTGAAATAATACATTCTCCTTATCCATCGTCATACTCCAGGAATGTATATTAAAGAGTATAATAACCTTAAGTGTCATAAATCTTGTTCTGTGTTGCTGAAAGCATTATATCATCATATATATTCTCCCTCTTCTCTATTGGAATAAGCTGGCGTGGAAGTCCTGCAGATGTTTTTATCTACTCTTTATTACTGTGATTACATAAGTTTTTCAAGTTGTACTTCAATCTCAATTCTCCCCTGAAGAAGCCGAAGGGCAAAAGGCATTTGGAACCTGAGACCCCTGTGAATTCTATGTTTATATTTTATTTGAAATTTAAAACTTTATATATATTTAATGACAAAGAAAATTGCTTTTGTGTCACAGTTCAGTTGATCTATGTAAAGTATAGAGATATACCATACATTATTAAAATATCAATATTGACCTTTGAACCTGCCTACAAAAGCCTGTCTATCCTCGCACCCCACCAAACCTAAAATAGAAATGCATGCAGAGAGGGTCTTTATTGCAGAAGGGACAGGCTATGTCTCTGGCTAAAACAAACTCGCATGTCTGTTTATAATCATTTACCTAAACTCGCCTCCCCTTGCTCCTTCACCAGCGCTGGCATCTTCTCCTGGTCATTCTCAGGTTCGGGATATTTAGCCAGATGGGAGTTCATTCTATCCTGCAGCGGGCTATGCCTGGATTAAACAGTGAGGCATCCTTGTACAGCCTAGTGTATATTATAGAAAAGATTACAAACAGGCAGATAAGTTTGTTTTATTGCAGAAGAGACATTAGACTGTTCCTTTGTCAAAAAAGAACCTCCTCACCCGCTATTTTTTAATTTTTGGATTTAATTCTGCTTTAAACCTTTGTAGTGAGGAGGGGAGTGCCATGTTGTGAGTGGACAGAACAGGGACATTGTTTTGTGTAGAAAATCACATCATTTTTATTTTATTTTTTTATTTTGAATCTTGCGTAACGTGAAAAATCACATCATGTGTCTGCTGATAGGAATGGGCAATGATGTAGGGCAGGGGTCGGCAAACTTTTGTGGCCACTAGGCCATTTCAGGGGTGGGCGGGAGCACACTAGGCCGGACTCTGAGTCCCGCCCTAATGACTCCGCCCCCACCAGGGAACACCCCCTGAACTTAAATCCCTCTCCTACGTATTCATTGCGTATGCATTGATAAATCCCTCTCCTCCATATGCATTGATAAATCCCTCTCCTCCGTATGCATTGATAAATCCCTCTCCTCCGTATGCATTAAAGCTATACCAGGAAGCAGAATAACAGAAAGGGGTCAGAAAAAAAACTGACAGGTTAAACACTAATTTAAGTGCTAATGTTGCCACTTACTTGGAGTTTTTTGCATGGAGGTGCTGTATGCATTACAACTCATTTAATCTTTTTTTTTTTTTTGCATTCTCTGCTGCATTTTTATTTTCTAGTGGTATTGGTTTGGCTCTTTGTGAGCGCCTCCTCTCTCAAGATGATCAGATTCGCTTATGTTTGGCATGCAGAAATATGCAGAGGGCTGAGGCTGCACGTTCAGCTCTGCTGTCTTCCCATCCATCAGCTGATGTAAGCATTCTGCAAGTTGATGTAGGAAAAGTTAAATCTGTGGTGCAAGCAGCAACAGCACTAAAAGAAAGGTAACTATTTTATGGCTGTGTTTTGTGATGTTTTATTATATATATTGAATAAAAATCTCCTATTAACCTTGTAGGAACATTTGGAAAACTACTATGTACCTAATCAATAATTCGGTATGCAAGAAGGCTTTCCAACCTTCCACACAGTGGCTGATTCCTAAATAATGTGAGAATTTTTCTGTATGCAATGCTTGTATTTTCTATTTACTATCAAAGAGGATGGTTTTGAAATGGGAAGTACTTTTCTTACCTGACAGTAGATTAGTAATTGTGTTTTGCTAGTCTTTTGTTCCAGTTTCATTTTACCATGTCAGTTAAGCAGTATGCATCAGTTTGGTCCACCACACACCTGCAAATTTTCTGATTCTACAATAGGGGAGTAGCAGTATACTGAATGATACAGGGATGATACTGAATCATACAGCCACTCAGCTTACCATGGAAAACAGTAATACACCTGGTGCTTCAGGTAAAAGAGTAAGTGACTCGGCAAGTGTTTAAAGGAAAAACAGCTGGACAAACCGTAATAAGTCAGTAGTGGTATCTGATTTCTTTTAGTACAAGTTTACTTTTTTTATCGTGTACTTCTTTATCACCATCCTTCAGTAGGTCTCTGGTTGTTTGTTGGAGCCTTTGGATTTGCCTCAGAATTAGTACTTGAGACTGGACTTCAGTTCTTTTAAAATAGCTGAGTAAGATCGATAGGTGAGCCATTCCCATCATTTCAAAATACAGAGGAGTAAATCACAGCTGTTCCAGAATCATTCTTTAAACATATATTCACAAATGCACAATGTTTTTGGCAGGGTACAAACATATTGCAGGTTTCCTGTTTAAATTGTTAGATGTTTCCAAACAGCACTTTATTCATTCATTATTCATATGTTTTGAGTGAAGATCCTTTTTCTGAATATGAAGCACATCCCTCATCTTCATTAAATTACTGAGCGAGAGCTGACACACTTGAATAGAGAAAAAACAAAAAGAGAATTACACATAACGCTTGGGTTTTCCTGTCCCACCAGAAGCCAGACCCAGATGTATAATTGGGTTTCTCCGGAAAGATCTCCCCTCACTTTTCTAGTAGAACTACAATAAGATATTTTTCTTCTTTACTGACAAAAGATCTCACAGATTTTTTCCATTGACTGCTCTGTGCCCTATGGCACCATCTACATGCACTGTATACCACTCACAGGATGGTACAGTAATATCTTTGTGCTTTAGATGTGGTAAAACACATATAAGGCATCTTTACAAAATTATTTTAGCATTATGTCAAGGCTTTATTG
>NC_092865.1:40876473-40897759 GCF_032062135.1 Pyxicephalus adspersus | reverse complement strand
AGTGAAAATGCAGTTATCATCCATGAGTTCTGTGCTTGATGAATGGCACAACCTACCATATCAATAGATATCTCTGGGATTTGGTGGAGCAGATCTTGGGTGACTACTCTTAGTCTCTAGCAAGATAATAGGATTGTAATTATTTTAGCTGGGTTGTGCAAAGGTTTCATTTTTTAAGTCACATGGACTTGTCCTTACTTATCCTTTGTTTAACATTTCAACTAGTATCCATCAGGAGATTTTCTGTAGCCTTTTAACCCTAAATATATAAACGTATATTTTTGCTGCAGAAATGTCGTCAGTATGTTTGCAACAGGAGAAGGCCTGCTGACCCAGGAGGACAGGGTGACAGAAGATGGTTTACAAGAAGTTTTTGAGACCAATGTGTTTGGGCATTTTATACTGGTAACAGTCTGCTTTCTGGGAATTATAAAACCTTGCCAATTTACTCTCTGTCTCTGATTTTTGGATACTGATTTACTTTGCTTTTCACAGTCCTTATAGTAGCGATATAGTCAAATTAGAAGGTAGTTTTTTTTTCTCTTCCTTTTCACATCTTGTAAATAACGCCATCAATTTGTTTTCAATTACTTGCTGAACTAGTATTACACACTTTTGGAATCTGGACCTGTTCTAAGAATGCTCACATTTTAGTTCAAACTCTTGGTACTTAGAAGGAGTTCAGGATTCTCTTTACTGCATGAGAAAGTTGAGAAGTTTTGGTCTATTGTTACTTGTTACCTGTTATGCTGAAAAAAACAAGGCTTTTTAGATCTATACTGTTCAGATCATTATTTAAAATAATTTAAAGCCAAATTGCACCTAATTATTTTGGAGCATTGTGTTAACACACCAGGCTAGACAATAAAAGAATATTTTTCCCAACACAGCTCACCACAGTGCACAGTAGTGAATAACATTGTTGTGAACTGCGGCATGTTTGTCAGAAAAGTCCATAGGGTTAGTTCATTGGGGTGCCATTCAAAATGACTGGTACCACAATCCTTTAACCCATGTGATGTACATTGCAATAGCCTGCATGTTACTGCAAAAAAAGGACTCATAAGTCGTTGTTAAGGTTTTATTCTGTGATCATTTCTTTTGTCTCTTAGATTAAAGAACTTGAGCCTCTGCTGTGTCATACAGACCATCCTTCTCAGCTTATCTGGACTTCATCTAGTAATGCAAGGAAATCTGCTTTTAGCCTCAGTGATTATCAGCACAGCCAAGGACAAGAATCCTACAGTTCTTCAAAATATGCTACTGATTTGTTGAGTGTTGCTTTAAATAAAAAGTACAACAAAGAGGTGGGTAAATTAGGTCTTATTCACACATCTTCTGCAGATTAACAGGTGAAAAAGTACTTGTATCTTTTAATGTAACTTTATGTTAACATTAAGCTTATCACTGTATTGTATTTCATCAACATGCAAATTAAATATAGAAAAAAAAAATTTCTGTTCTTATTAAATATCCTAATTTAGAGCTAGAGACATTATCAACAGGTTTTTGCATTGTAGGTACAGGTAGTCTCTGAGTTAAGGACATCCAACATAAGGACGACTCCTAGATACGAACAGGGCTTCCCTGGAGGCTTCAAGGAAGAAGGGGGGGGGGGGTTACATGACTTGCAGAAGAAATCTTTTGCTAAACACAGCGGTGACCTAAAAGGGATAAATCAGAATTATGCATGTATTACATAGATGTACTTTGATGTTCCATGATATTATTTTTACTTTTGTTACCTTTTTTTTTTTTTTGTTCTGCATATGTTGCATAATAATCTTCTTTATCACAGGGCATTTATTCTAGTGTGGTGTGTCCTGGACTTGTTATGACAAATCTTACATATGGGATCCTGCCTTCATTCTTTTGGACTTTAATAATGCCTATTATGTGGCTGGTGAGTAAACACAAAATTATGTTTATGTATACACTTTCATTTATCTAAAATCTCTTTTCAATTCACCCAAATGATTGTGTTCATCTGATCAGTCTATGGAAATGCTTGACTTTGCTTACTTTTGGAATTTTTTGAAAAATTCTTATGCTACAAGGACAGTTGTGTAATTTCACTTGATCTAAATATTCAAACCGAATCAGTATGGCAGTGGGTATTGGTTATTGTGAATCTGTTTTAGAGTCCTGCCTAGGAGCAAATGCACAATGGGAATGACATTGCCTTTATTAACCAGAAGCTTCACACATAAATATTCCTAATGCTAATATTAATTAGCCTAATATTAATTAATCCTAATATTCCTTAAAATCAGTTTTAATACGTTTTGTCTGTGTATTAGTGCGGATAAATGCTTCTTTGTATACAACTATTGACCCCTCCAGTTGGACACTGTTGTTAAATGCTTACTATTTTTTTTTGAATGTGCTGCAATTGTCTCCTCCAATACTTTATCAGAGGGTTCAAGTTCAGAAAAATCATATTCTAAAAACTAATCAAATATACTATCAATGTGACTCATAGTAACCTGTGCACAGTATACTCCTTTGTTTCCAGTATTTGTAATTTTGTATTTTATGAGAGGTAAAGTTTATATTTAACAGTTGTGCCTGTTGTCTGTATAAATGGTGGCTACCAGTCATCATAGTCTAGACAAATTAGGAATAATACATTCTGTTATACCAGATACCCTGTGTAACATATAGAAATGTTATCTCCTTATAAGAACTTTATTTTGTGTTCATGCAGATCCGTTTGTTTACAAACTCCTTTACCATTTCACCATTTAATGGAGCAGAGGCCCTGGTAAGCAAAAACAGTGAACAAAAAGCATTGTTTATTAGGCTACGCAAAGGAAAAAAATGACTTTTAGGTACACTTCTGTCTTTATATGTGTAGATCTCCTGCTATCAATAAACCTTACCTCTTGGGGATGGGTGTAGGGAAATAAAGTGCAGCGGAAATAAAGGGAAACGGTGCAGACAAAGCCCCAATAAATGCCATTTTTTTGCCTTGAATTCCAGAAAATCTGAAAAGCAATTTTATGTGATATTACCTACTGCTGAATGATTTGGGACCCTCCCTGAAAACATAATTTTGTGCCTTCTTTTGTATGTGTGATATCATATTTGGTATAGGAATGTTAACCATATAAGTCAGGGGTAGGCCAGATACGGCCTAGCCAGTAGTCCGCCCCCCTTGTCGATCAGGCCTAATCCCAGCCGGCAGGGGTCAGCAACCCGCGGCTCTTGAGCCCTCTTGTTATGCCTCCCTTCCCTATATACCGCTGCCGGTATTAACACTTCCGCTGACGGAGTAAGGGGACTATCCCTGTCCTCGTATGCATTGCAGAGAAGAGGGATTTCCCTTTATGGGCGTTCCTGGTGGGGCCGGAGCCATCAGTGTGGGACTCGGGAGACAGTGTGCCTTCTTGACCTCCTCAAATCATGTTACACATGATTGTCAATAGGAAATGATTGTCAATTTTTACTTGGCCATAAAATATGACCCCAAGAATTACTACTCTTTATTTATATATGCATGTGTGCCCTATGGGAGCATATATGTGAAGCTTTTTTCTTAAATAATTATATTTTGTTTTTCCAAACACCCTGTAAATACCAAGCATTAGAAATTCCCAATGCTATCCATCCTGCAGGTGTTAAAATATATTCTTCATTTCCAAAAAAATCAGCCACCTGAAACATAGAAAGGAGAGATGGAAAAAGTAAATACTTGTGTCAGTTTTTTATTGCCGTCCATGACCCCCATTGAGTACATTCCATCTCACGTTCTGTCTTCCTGGGACATCAAGAAAAAAGGGGAGTATTCAACACCATAGCAGGAATTAATGAAAAATAATAACTACAAAAGGTTCTAACCATTTACCCTCATAAAGGGTTAGGCTGTCCGGTCCAAAAAGATTATTTAGGAAAATTTCCCCAATAGGTTCACGGTACAAAGTAAAAACCTGCAAAACCATAATGGCAACTGCTCTAAACCATCTATACCTAGCTTCTAAGTGAACATGGAAAGGTTTTTTACCACAACACATAATACAAGGTAGTATCGCTACATATGATCCCTAGTCTAGAGGGGCCCTGATGAGACAGTGAGGCTTCCACATATATCTGTAAATGTATGCAACCAAATTCTCTTTTTTTAATTTTTTTTTTAAATATTTGAAACAGCAAACCTTGCACAGTGTGGTTTTGCAGGCTTTATTTGTGGGGTTTTGTATTTGTACTTGTCTATGGTAGGTAAATTATTCTGTGAGTTCCAGATTTAGATATTACTATGCTTCTTGTACAAAATGTTTACTATGTATTTGTCATAACTAAATACTGCCAGTTTATTGTGTGTTTGTATGTGTGATTATATATTTTATGTTTTATATTTTTCAGGTGTGGCTATTTAATCAAAGACCAGAATCTCTTAACCCACTGGCAAAGTATCACAGCTGTACATCTGGATTCGGGAACAGTTATGTTAACCCTGTAAAGGTTAGTATTTTACCTTTATGTAACAAAAGTACAGCCCCTATTTATTATAGGAAAGGAAAAGGTACATATCCATGCTCCCCTTTCTAATAGTTTGGGCCACTGCTGCCTAACAAGATGGTGGACCATGAATTACATTACACAGTTCTCAATACAGCAGCATCTGTCAATCAACACAGTTGGGTGGGCCAGGGGTTGTAGCACAGTGTATTACCTGACTCACTACAGAAGTGGCTTTCAGTCAGCACAGTGGGCATGGGCAGGGGCCATAGTTTGCAGTTTGACCACACAAAATGTACACCCTCTGTGTGTGCACAGTATCCTGTATCTCCCGTCTGCCAGAGAGGGATGCCAACTAATTACACCATCACTGATCTGCTTGCGGGCTTGGTGTGGTCACACTTGCATCTGGATCACCAAGTATTTCACTTCAAAAGTAAGACAAGAGGCATAAAAGGCACTTTTTGAGATTTGTGGTCACAAACAAACAACCTGTCAATTTAAAGTAATAGGAGGTCCCCCCACATTGTTCTGTATTGTACATTGTTCACTAAACTGTGCATCAATTCTCTGTTCAGAAAGCTTCAGACATCATGGCAATTAGCATACTAAACTAACAGTATGTTTACACTATTTTGCCTCCAGGTACACAATTCTGACTAACAGGGTTGTTGTAAATGTCAGAATGAATTATGGCGCCAGCTCCTGTAATCTAACCATACCATTTCTTTCCTCACATAGATGGACCTTGATGTGGCAAGCAGTGACTTGTTTTACAAAAAGCTTCTAGAGCTGGAAAACCGTGTTCTAAACAAAGGAATACCGGGAAATCGATAAAACTATTGAGATCTTTACATCTCCACTACAAATGTTATTTTATTCTTAATTCGTTATCGAATGATGTCCACAATCATGTAAAATAAATTATGTTCTTAAACTTGGGCTGCTCAGTTTTTTTCATTTTTAAGTGATTTGTAATTGAATCAATTCACTTGAGCATTTTGTGACAAAATGTAATATCCTTGTGTAAGACCTATTTGAATGATTGTGGATGCCTCATAGAGGGTACTGTTGATTAGGTTGGAAGACCCATCACCCAGAGACTGACATTTTATTGTGCTCGGGCCAGTTTGCATGTCCTACTATGATCCTAGAAGTTCTAAGGTGTTTGAACATTTGCTAGGGTTACCAAGCTTGGCAGGTCAAACAGAAGGGGCTTGATAAGTTACAGTTCATACATACTGACCTCTTTATAAATGGTGAAGCCAGCCTAGTATCCCCCCAAAAAAAGGTTGGGTCATGTAATGAAACCTAGGACCACACTCCTTAAACATTTGGTACGAAACTGCCAAAAAAACAATTGATTGGAAACCTGTAAGCTTGGAAATATAGGAGATGTCAATGCTGAATTTAAAACTGAAGATGCATTTGTTAAAAATACTTCCACTTTCTATTTGAGTCACTGACCTGGAATAAGTATGCCAAAAGTCTGACCTTTTAGATAATGGTTCTTACAAATATGTGATGGAGACTAAAACTTAAGAATTAGAGTAGTACCAATAGGTAATGTCAACTGGTGAACAAGAGCAAGTGACACTATATAACAGAAAACAAGGTGTGTTTGGCCTAATGCATACTAAAAACACAATGAGTTGATGGGAAACGTGGAAGTGCCTTGTAAAAATAATAAAGCATAAAGGGAGTCATCAGAATTAGGCAAGTGTAAATGTAAAATACTAAAAGTGAAAACAAAAGTATTAGACATTTTACTGAAAGAAAAGTAGTGGAAAGAGAAAGGCTTTGGAGTTGGATTACCATCGTGAAATAGACACATCAGTCTTACAAGAATGTGAGTTATTATTGAAAGGTTCTGCAGGTTTCTTGGCTCTATTCCTCTGTGATCTCTCACCATCCCAGTGCCCCTCAGTGCATCAGAACAGGCGCCTGGGAAGAATTGGTCAACGACGCATACACTCGTATGGTATCAAGCAATCTTCAACTTTATTGTAACAAACATCTAGTTTTTATACCATACCAATATATCCTAGTGCATTCTCCTTCATTAGAATAGATAGATACTAGTGTATCTATTCTAGGTTGAAATTAATTAGCTACATAATTTCAGACACGTACAAAACATCTTGTTATTAATAAACAATCGACATTATCTGAGTTGGCAAAATTAACAAGGACACTCATCTTGGCAGAACATCAGGTTTATACATATATAGTCTAAACAACCAAAGAACACATTTAGTTCTCACGACTAAGCTCTCATAACTAAAAACTGAAACAAAATGGAGTGTCTCAGGCAACAAAATGGAGTGTCTCAGACCCTTTCAATTATTGTGTGTAAAAAAAAAAAATGTGATGTTATAGGGATGTTATACCAGGTTAGAAGGGTGTACAATACAAGGGGAAAGAATACAACATTTAAGTCTACAGAAAAACATACAAGTGCAGTAATTGAAAATTATATTTCTTACAAAAATCAGTAAGATGAAAAAACCTCCATGGAAGAGTGTAAAAATACAGTATATATGTATGTATAGTACTTTTTATAGAACTAATTATACTTACATGTACTGTCTGACTTTTACACATATGTCATTTTCTATTCACCTAGATCTGGATGACAAGGTATAAAAAAACAAAACAAGTGAAATCTTGCTCATCACAATGGTTTTATTGAAAACAAAAATCAATAATGGCTTACTTCCAGCAGTCAGGATGCATTTCTCAGAACAATGGGCCTGATTTATTAAAGCTCTTCAAGGCTGGAGAGGATATGCTTTCATTGGCGAACCTGGGTGATCCAGTAATCCTGGAATAAATTTCCTAAGTAAGTAATTTGCTATTTGTTAGCAAATGTTTTAAATCCTGAACCAGATCCATAATCACCTGGATCACCCAGTGAAAGTATATCCTCTCTAGCCTTTGACAGCTCTAATAAATCAGGCCCAATGATCTTACATATAAATTTCCCAGTGCAAGCTGATTAAATATTAGAAGTAACCAACTGCAATCATAGTCCATGTCATTCCAGAAGATTGAACTAATGTTAAAAACAGCCAAGTACATATATTAACAATAAAATCAAAGTAAAGTACAAACATGCATTTTACAGAGGAAATTATCAGTCTTTTTCAGCAGAAACCTGCAACATATTCCTCAACATCCCCAAAGTGGTGCCTGAAAATTCCAAGGTACCATTATGTACAACAACAGCACACCATGTCAAACTTGTCATGGTCTTGTCAAACTTGTCATGCTTGAGAATCGCTCCAGTGACAGAAACAAAACATTTGAGGATTTTATATTACAAGAAAACAATCTGTTTTAAATCCTCATTCTATGCTATGTTTTAAAGATGGCTTAAATTTCAGTATAGACTGCCTTAAAGCAAACCTGGGGGGTTAACCCTTTTATATAAAAAATAAATGTGTTTTTTCTTTTTATTTATTTGGGTAGGACCCTTTCATCTTTACCTCCTCAGCCGTAAAGGCTGATGGGGAAACCACTTTTTTTATTTTACATTTTCAGGAAGAAACATCACCCTGCACAGTGCATATGTATTAAGAAAGCCCAGAAAAAGATGTCTTGTCCATGCCAGAAAGAAGGGATCCAGGATGGTTTCAAGTGAATCTGAGCTGTGCTAATATATTCACAGTTAATGTCGAATTTATAATTATGATTTAAATTAAACAAAATACAGACAACATTTTTAGAATTTTGGATAGTTTGAGAAAGTGTTAGATCAGAGTTGTATAAAATGGACACAACCAAGTTCCCTGTTACAGTAGGGGGGGGGGGGGGCGGTGATAGATTGAATGACAGCCTACAGACTGCACACATGCCACTGCACTTGTGTCACAAAAAAACTAGTGTATGTAAAAGTAACAAAGTGCATATAGTGCATTGATAAGGAGCTTGCAATGTAGAGAGTGCAGGGGTCAAGTGTGTGTAACATAAACAGAGCAGAGGTCAGGAATATATAACATAGAATCCAGGAGTAAAGGTAACATGCAGGGAACACAAGGAAAATGCAGGATAGAGACAGGAAAAATGACTTCATATAGGTTTTAACTTTTCCGTACTTAAATTTAAAACTAACAAAGTTATGGCTTTACATACACTTCAAATTATGCATAAACAATAGGATATTTCGTTTTTTAAGCTTCTGTTACTGTTATTGAGTGCTACATATATTGTCAGTACAGATAAGTATTTGTTAGTAGACGATATATACAAGCAGAACTAAACTGAAAATTGAACATATCACACTTACCTTCAATTCCGTAGATCCATCATGCTGGAGGAGTCCTTGATCCTTGGTCCTAGAATTCACCATCATTCTGGCGCAGAGGAAGCGTTGGGCGTTTCCATCTTCAGCCTTCTTCTTCCTTCTAGGTACGTCACCCAATCTCCCACTGCGCAGATGTGAGATAATGTAACGTAACCTGCTGTAAAAGGGGGGGGGGGGAGTGCCGATCCTACTGCGTATGTGTGAGATCTGAATTTCTTTCCATTAATTGTAGCAAAATGACCCTTCTGCGCATGCCAGAGCCTCCCGGAATGCATGGCGTAGGTATCCCAGGAGGCTCTGCACTGGTTGCAGTGATCACTTTCTATAGAAATGTTGTCTACCCTTTTATGTAAAGTAAAAATATTAGTTTAGGTCCAATTTAAGTTTAACCTAGTGCAAGGGAAATTGTGTGCAAATATACATATATACAGGTTTTAAAAGTCTGCCATGAAATTTGCAAAATGTGTAATAATATTATTCCATTACAAATTTGTTTATTCTCATTTTATATATCTAGTATAATAATACAGTTTGCTGTCATATTGCAAGATATTTAGATGTTAATCATATTTGGTAATGGGTATTCATAACTTTTTAATTGGATATGTATATCATGTAAAAAACAAAATGTAAATGAAAACATTTAATTGAGTAACACAGAGCATAGACCAGGAACAGATTGCTTTTTGGCAAAGGTAATCATGCTTTGATTTTGGTTGAGCCTTTCTTTGTTAATGCTTATTAAGATTTATTTGCGTCATTGTTTTTCACTTGGAAAATTTCTTCAACACTCAACTCTTTTTCTGACTCTGGCTTAACCTTATGACGAATATATCTGGCATGCTTTGCTTCTTCCAAGGACTCTGTAAAGTCGGGCATAGTATGCTGGGTTCGGAGTACTCCATCAGGAGCATAGATTTCCTCATCAAATAATGGCTTGTCTTTAAAAAGGGAACTTCTTCGCCTCATATACTCTGGCGCTAGGGCTGGTGGTTTTATTGGCATTTCTTCATTTACAGACTTCCCCACTGAGGAAAGTGTTTTATCACCTGAATCGGTGGGAAGCTCAGAAGATTTGTCTTTCATGCTGTTATTTTTGTTATTTGTGTCTTCATCTACGGAGGAAATGCTTGGAGCAGAAACTGCCGGGTCAGTTGTACTGGTAGCAGAAAGTGATGTTTCAGCTTTATTTTTCTGGATAACTTCAGAATCTGCTTTCACCTTTCTGCTGCTAACACCATCCATGAAGTCATTAATACGCATTTGAAGAGTCATTGATGAGCCAGATGCCATGACCTGCTCATCTTCCAGTGAAGATTTTGGTTTACTGGAATGAGATAAACACATTTAATTCCTGGTTGATATGTTACTGCACTTTGATATGTTGAGGGTTTGAAGGAGTGATATTTATGGAGACAATATATTGCTGAGTTGTGAAAGTCCATTCTCCCAATACAATATATCATACCAACTACATGAACCTTGCACAGGAAGATGTAATATATTAATCTTCCAAATTCTATAATACCGCATTTAGAGCTAGGCTAGGCACTTCACTATTTAAAAGAATGACAATTAGAAACATCAATTAATCTGTCATGATCATGAAACCTTTAACTATTTCCATGTATTAAATTCTGTTTATTTAAAAGGGAAATGAATATATTAAAATAATTTATATCATATAGCAATCTCTAGTAAATGCAACATTCATCATGCACTCTTTGGTGGAATCATTACCATTGTAATCACATGGACCTGGAAGAACCACCAACATATTTGGTGAATGTCAGATTCACTGCTTTATAAATGGACCCAATAGATCATTGTCAAAATGTTTGCATTTGAAATGTGTCATGCTATATAAGAGAGAAACGTAAATAAAAATAATAGTAATAGTAGTGTACAGCTCACAAATGCAATACATTTGTTTTATAGAACACTGTCAAGTAGCAGAACTGCTGTGATAAGTACATTAATAAAGCAAACGTTTTACTTTGCATTTATCTCTGTTGCTATTATGATTGATTGCCTTGTGGGGAGACGGGCTGAGCTAACTCCTGATATATGTCTCTGGAATTTATATTCTGTTTTCATATGTTGCTGAATAGGCAGCCACATTACCCAAAAGGCCACCTAGGCTGTGGCCTAGGGTCCCATTAAAAGAGGGGCTGTATCTGTTTGGCTACCACCACCCCTGCACCTTCCCTTCCCTACCTGAATGACATATTAGCTTTGGGGATGGTATATGACTGATGACAACAGGAAGAGCAGACATAACAGCCATTGATACCACAGCAAAAATGATGGCAGAACGCCTAAAGGTTTTTAAATGTAGCTGCCTCATGAAATCAAGCTACCCGAGAGGCATGCACAATGATGTCAGCGGCAGCACAATGTGATAAGAAAAGGAAGAAGACACATATGGGTAACTCTCCTTAAAATTATAGCATCTTTAGAACATAAAAACTCTACCCATCAATGCTGCTCTGCATCAATAACTGTCCTCTTCCAATACCTGAACTCCAATATCTGGCCTACACATAGGATGCTTACTTTGTTTGACCTTCAATTAATCAGGATTGGAT
Organism: Pyxicephalus adspersus; assembly: GCF_032062135.1. NCBI lineage: Eukaryota > Metazoa > Chordata > Amphibia > Anura > Pyxicephalidae > Pyxicephalus > Pyxicephalus adspersus. The sequence continues at coordinate 40,886,407 of NC_092865.1, read as the reverse complement.
GATTGATTGCATAAGTTTAAAATGTAAAAGAAAAGTTGTTGCTTCTTTTTAAAGTTTAACCTTTTCCTGTTCAACAGATTGGCAACTATGAGCTAATATACATTTAGTACTTACCTTTCATTATGAAGTGGACTTCGTGTTTTATGGTTTTCTTTTAGACCTGTAGGGCTTGTAGTTTTCTTAACAGTAGCTGAAAATGCATATAGAGGCATCAAATAATGGTGATGATAGCTTTCTTTGAAAATTTGATAATGATATTTTAATACTGTTCTGTAAAAATATGTTTTCATTGCACATAGCAGCAAACTCTAGCTGACAATTTCCAGTTCAATTACACCAGAAAGCTATTGTCAGTAATGCATTATAACATATTAAATATGTGAGGTCCGGTAACTTCCTAATCATTTTTCCCTAAAAGTCATTTTTAGTTATTTCCAGTTGGACAATAAATTAGCAGTTAAAACACATGATCATGTAACAGTTTGTATGTTCTCCTATAGGCACCATCAACAATTTCCTGAGAACCTCTTTATGGGTTCATTATTTGCCTGGTGATAGCAAACATTGTGTGCCTCAATTTTATTCCTTTATTAGAACTGCATGTCAGTGTCTTTATATTCAATGTTTTGCATCAGTCCAATGATAGATTCTGCTCACTCCTACACTTTTTTTTTTTAATCTTGCATTGCAATGGAAACATCATGGGGTAAATAATTAACATACTGCACACTTTGGGTCTCAAACATTCCCTGGTTGGAATCAATTACTGTCGTTGAAGACATGGACCTGGAAGATTCCCACCAGGGTATATTTAAGGGAATGTCTGATTCCCTGTTTTATAAATAGAGGCCTATGGCACTTGGACTGAACATTCAGAATTTCATTAGATCAAATGCACTTCCTGTGACCCAACCCCAATAAAGGCTCATGGGAATCAGAAACACAGGCTGGTTAAATGCAACTTTCAGCTTTTCTAGTCAACCTAACAAAATTCAAGTTGCAAAGATTTTGATTCAAGTTCCACCCATAGCTCTTCCAATGTTCCCCTTCATCACTTAGGTCAGACCTGAATTATATTTGTCTTACTTACCCTTACCTTTAATATACCTAAAGGGAACCCATCTGTTCAAAATTAATGAGTAATTATTTGACATCTCCTACAGCCACTTCTTGGACATCATCTCCTTTATATAATGTGTCTAGTGTTTTCCTTTCAGTTAGGGCCCTGCTTTTCCAGAGTCATTATTAATAAAAAAAAACACTGCTTGGTGATCACCATGAAAAGAAAGTAGTGAGCAGCTGGACGTTGATATGTTAGTTCATTGAGATGATGGCTGTTAGGGAAGATCTTAGCACGGATTTTTTCTAACCTCTCAGGTTCCTATTTTGGTTAGGTTAATTGATCTTTTAAAACCCAAACTTTGGTCAGTCCTGGCCTATTCCCCTTGCAGCTTTCTCTATAGGCAGCAATACTAAGAGCTGGAAATGAGCTTTGATAGTATGATGGCACCTAACACCACAAGAAATGTTAAGGATGCAGGATAAAATGCTGAGCACTCTTGTTTTAGCTTTATATTGCTTTATATACAGCACAAATGTACATTTACAAATGTAACAATCCATAGATCTTACCTTGCTTGATTCTGATGAGATCCTTTTGCAGTCGTTTTTGTTCTTTGGTCATGCTGCTTATGTGATAATTTTGAGCTTCCTGGATCTCCTGGATCCCATTGTTCAGCCTGACTTCTGCTCTTTTAGCTCCACGTCTTTCTGCTTCCCATTGCCTATCCACATTGTTCCCAAGATTTCTAGATCGGTTCATATCTTCAAGTACCTGAGATTAATAATAAAAAAAGCAAAAAAAAGAAATATTAGAAAAAAATAAATGGATGAGACCCTACCATTTGAAACTCAGAAATCTTTGCTGAAACAGTATTTGTTCTGGTTAGTTACATGTCTCGAATCTAATTATTACCCCACATATTCTGCATTTACCTGGAGATGTCATTGGGTACAAGGCAACAAATAATATCCACAATTCATGAACTCATCCAAACTGGAAAATAGGCTCAATTCACTAAGAGTTACACAGACAAGGACTTTCACTCTTGCAACTATAGCTTTCAAATCTCATATAACTAGCCTGAAGACCACTGACAATTTTAAATAGGGATCCTTATTCTTGTGTGTTAGCATAACATAAAACTAGATTTTTTTAAAACATAATCTAATCTGGTCATTTAGGCATTTACACTAGTTGCATTTTGTTAGTACACTGTTAACACAGTCTTGGTGAATAAATCATTTTCATGTGTTATAATTTGATTAGAAGTTTTGCCGCTAGATGGTACTGGTATTTTTAATGCTTGTGTAATCTATTATTATACAGAAATAATCCCTGTGTTCCGGTTGTTTTCCAAAAAACAAGAGCACAGCCATGTGTGCAGCATTAGAGCCATTTGAAGCAGTTTTTTTTATCAAGTGTTTTTTGTCACTTTTTACCATACTTGCTTGTCTGTACAGGCATTTCTCTTGTGTTGAAATTATTTCACATAGTCAGCTGCTTGCAGGAGGCAGTGGAAGCTGCAGCAAATCAGATAAAGCCTGCAATACTCCTTTGCTGATGGACATCCAGCCTCATCCAGCCCTTACCTCCCTAACTTGGCTGTCCATTGCCAGTCTCTTTTATTCACTGAATTTCGGTTCCTTTATTATTGGAGACTAAAGATCACTTGAGAGTTTTATCACGGCCTTCTGTTGTCTGGAATGTATGCACAGCACCCTGCTGGACATTGTCACTAGCCACGATCTGCTTGCATTGCAGAGAATTGCTGATGATGTTACTAGATCTAAAAGCACAGATGTAGTGACAATTGAAATTTAGTCAATAAAATAGCAATGAATGAAATTTATTTCATGAATAGCATTCATTCCATCAGGGTCAAAATAAGGAAATCGAGTATGTAAAAATTAGAAAATTAAACTTCAGCTTTAAAATAAATCTAGGGAAAGCAATCGGTTTATATTAATGCCTTCCTTTCCAAAGGGTATATATTTACCTTCTTTTTTACTCCTTTACCACTCTATTTAATTTCTGTAAACTAGTTTGGAAAGCTATGTTTAAGCTGTATAAATTCAAGTCTTCAGATCTCCATTCAGAGTGCACACTGGGCTCTCTGTCTCCCCTACCCATATGACAGTGTGTGGGCCAACTGCCAAGGCATCAGTGACATGAAAGCAAAGGTAGTGAGCCACAAGGTCCCCCATGCCAGGAAGTAACACATATTTTCTTTTCTCCAGTGAAATGAAAGAAGCATTTGAGAAGTAAAGAAAAGGTAATTATATGCTTCTCTGAGACTTCTCAGAGTTATTGTTTACAAAGGTGTTCAACGAGTTCAGCTATTTACTACTGTGTATTTACTGTATGTAGTCACACGCAAAACCAATACAGTAAATTATAAACAGTTTTTTCCAGTGATTTACAGTTATTGGACACATGAGTCTTGCTATCCCAAAGCATACAGTCTTACACTGAGTCGTACATCCTTGGCCTCTTTTATGCAAGATCATTTGTCCTGGTGGGAATGCCAATATGAAACTTACACAGCTGTTCATAGCTAAAAGTCTTCCAGAATCTTTAAAATTACTGCCATCCCTTCACTTGTATGTAACCAATGCTTTCTAAGACAAATTGTGGCCCAAACAAATGTAAAGGATTACATGTGTAACCCAACAAGCACAGACACCTGTACAGATGAATCCTGCAAGGAAAATGAAATTGTTTATGTCTTCTCCTAATTAGTTTACTGCACCAAGTAGTCACATGTCTGCCCCTAATTGGTGGGGTTGCTTTGTTGTTATAGGTAATCATATGCAGGGGTACAGTATATAGTATTTTATCCCTGTACTTAACATGCCAGAAATGAGCCTGTAGTCATTAACAAATACGTGATGTGACCACACAAAAGGGACCTATGCAATAACATGGACTCAAGGGACATAAATATAGAGTTTTATTTTTTAGACAATTGGAATTAATTTTAGTAAATGTGCCTAAAACTCATTTTTGCTATGAAAATAGAGGGAAAAGGATAGATTTCAAATGTTTTCAATTTTTAAAACAAAAGAAATGTGGTTTTGCAAAGAAAATATATGAGCAACAAAATGCGACAAAGTGGAGGTTGCTCCAGAGGGAGCCACACCTTTTATTACCCAAACAAAATGAAGAAACAGAAAGATAATGAAATACATCCACAAGTTACAGGTCACAACAACTGGAAATGCCTTGGAGATAAATATTTTGAACTATCCCACCGATGTGTACTGTCCATACAATATGGTATCCCTCTTTAACCTTTTTTTTGTTTACCAGCAGTCCTCTGAACTGATTGCAGATCTAAGATCTAATCTAATTGTCAGAAACAATTACACAAACATCCTAAAAACCGAGAACAGGAAACAAAAGCTAGCAGAAAAAGCCAGGCATACTTGTACAAATGTGGCTTATTTAATAAAGCAGAGTAAACATGTCAGTAAGAGTACAGTATACCATAGAAAACAGATTTTGTTTACTAAAGTTAAATTAGAAATTTATAATATCTTAATTGAATGGTACAAATTGTCTAATGTAAATGTGAACAAAATAGGAGATCTGCAAGATAGAAAATGGTTACAGACAAATACAATAGTATTGTTCTTACCAAATACCAGCTGCTTTAGGAATAATGTGATCCTTCCTCAAATGAATTGGAATGAAAATACTAGAGAATCTTAGTTTTTCATGTATGATTTGTTGAGACCTGCAGTTCCTGGGGTCCAATCAGTCTGAACTAATCAGATTTCCTGGATTCGTTCCTTAACAGTAGCATAGCTGGAACAAATCCTGCAAAAACAGTGTTGCAGAAGGTGAAAAGGAGAAAAGCAATGGCTTTCAGGTGTTAAAACCCTTCCTAACTTACTCAGTGATGATGCTAATAACAACCAGGACAATAAAGCTTCCTTAAGTCCCTTGTACTTATGTGAGAAGTAGTACATAAAAGGTATGTTATAGCTGACTGGAGAGTGGATTCCATAGTTACCCCTTTGGAAACAAAGATGTGCAAATAACCTGGTAGACGTGTGGATTTCACAATGCATTGTTATCAGTACAGGTAGAACAAGGTTATTAAGTAGAAGTCAGTACAGACTAACAACATTATTTCTCTTTCAACTGTTCCAGCTAACTAAACATGACAAGTTCATGGCAATTGATGAGGTATGAGAATTGATTCCAGGAAAAACTGAAATATTATTCCTTTAGTTATTCGGCCCTCCCCTCAGGCACGTTGTCTTGGTGTCACCTTTGACTCTGCCCTCTCATTTACCCCCCATATTCAGAACATTTCCAGGTCTTGTCACTTTCACCTACGCAACATCTCCAAAATCTGCCCCTACCTGTCCCCTGAGACCACCAAACTCCTTGTACATGCTCTTATCATCTCTCCTCTAGACTACTGTAACATCCTCCTCTCTGGTATTCCACTAACCCGACTCTCTCCTCTAAAATCTATTATGAATGCTGCAGCCAGACTCATCCATCCTTCCCTCTGCTCCTCTTCCGCTGCATCTATTTGTAGTTCTCTCCATTGGCTTCCATTTCACCTTAGAATCAAATTTAAGCTCCTGTGCTTTGCCTTCAAATCCCTACACAGTTTTTGTCCCACTTACATTTCTGACCTGGTAAAAAAATACTCCTCCTGCCGCTCTCTCCGCTCCTCCAATGACCTACTAATGACTTCCTCACTCATAACCTCATCACACGCACGGATACAAGACTTCTCTAGAGCTGCTCCAACTCTCTGGAATGGTCTTCCTCGTCCTATTCGGCTTGCTCCTACTTTCTGCTCAGTTAAAAGAGCGCTCAAAACCCATTTTTTCAAACTTGCCTACCCATCTTCTTCTGTCTTTTGAAACCATCACTACTTCCCACCACTACATATCTCCCATCCTAATGTGTGTGAAATTCCCCCACCTCCTAGATTGTAAGCTCTTCGGGGCAGGGTCCTCTCCTCCTGTATCACTGTCTGTATTAGTCTGTCATTTGCAACCCCTATTTATTTGTACAGTGCTGCGTAATATGTTGGCGCTATATAAGTCCTGTTTATTATTATTAATAATAATAATAATAGATAAATCAGTTTTTTGGATCAGTAGTTTACTAAAGAAAGATAAGTTTATTTTGGTTTCTGCAAATACATTACATATTTTTGCAAGGTCAGCAGGTATTTTTGTACTTGCTGTATATGTTTTAGCCTGTAAATGAAAACAAAACAGATCACCATATCTAAGGGAAAGTAATTAGGGTTAAGGTGTAGTTTTTTTTTTATTTAACACTTCATTCTCCTAGACTGGACAACTGGCTAAGGCTATGTACACACATCAGATGATTCTCGCCTGACACTGGCATGTGGCACAAATCTGGCATGTGTACAACCGTTGGCTGACGTTGTTCATTGATCTGCCCTGACGGATCCATGACGACCGACCGTGAACGACTGCAATACAAGCCAAGACAGAAGAGCATAGCATTTTCACCCCCCTATAGAACAGTATGGCGCTGTGTGTACAGCACTCTTATGTTCATCTGTTACTCTTTTATAACTGGAAACCAGTACAAAAGATTGTTTCCAACAACAAAAATTGAACATGTTTATGCTTCCAAATTCTATTACGAGTTCAACAACCCCTCCATCTCCTGCCCGGCACCATATACTGTGCACAATAATTAGGTGACAGAAAGGTGCAAACCTTGTAATTCGAGAAGTGTATCTTCATCTAGCTGTACTGGTCTGTGGGATAGGCTTGGTGTAAGAAGTACACGATTTCTAATACATTTAGTTACCTTAAAAAAATGGTTCCTTTTTAAACTATAAGGTTTGTAGCACCGTGCAAATGTAAGCATTTATAACCGAAACCACTGGAAGATAAAAAGTAAATACATTTTTTTTGCCCCAAACCTGTATTTATGAAATGTAAATGGTATTTTCTATTCAGGCTGTGTTATCAGGTAGGCGTAAGTCAATAAAAAGTCTTTTTTAGTTTTGGCTAGTGTGGTTTGCATTTAGAGCCATGGCAAGGTTTTTCCTGCTATTGGTATCTTCGATGGAAAGATTTACTCTTTCTATTTGTCCCAGAGACAACAAGAACTTGAATGGAAATCAACCACTAATCCCATAATACAAATCTTCCAGTACATCAATAACCAGCTCATTGCATTTTCGTAAAAGCTCTTTCCTTAGCTTTTCCTGCTCTGTATAGACATGTTATAACAAGCTTTTCCAGTTCATGAACATGAGGAGGAAGCTTGTTCTATTGTGAGCAGTGGTGGCCAAATATTTCCAGGGGTAACCAGCAAAACAATCATTAAAGCTTTTGTACCATTTTTTCTTCACATTTCAAGACTCTTTCATCACCTTCATCACCTTCTCTTCACTGCAGCCCTGATCATATTACTATTTTTTTAGTACTGATTAAACATTGCAAACAATGCTACTGGGGTTAATGTAAAAACAAAAACATGTAGTTTATTAAAGTCCATGAACTAATACCCACATTTACACCCAGATCTTTTTCAGTTATTGACTACAGAAAATGTCTTACCCTGTACAGGGACAAAAGTATGTCTCTCTTTCTCTCTCTGGGGGCATGATTTATAAAAGCTTCCCAACACTGGAGAAGAAAGACTATCATGTATCAATCTGGGTGATCCAGCAAACCTGTAATGGATCTGGTCCATGATTGACAAATAATGTCAGATGATATTTAGTTCATTCCAGGTTTGCTGGATCGCCCACATTCACCCATGATAGTCTATCTTATCTAGTCTTGGAGGGCTTTGAAAAATGTTGATTGCTTTAAATACTACAGATTGGCATTGAATGCTAGTATTATATCTATGATCTACCAGTACACTTGGATTTTTTTTTTTAATTAGTGACTTTCCCAATTGTATTCCCCCTAAAATAAATGATGCATGCTTGTAGCTCCTAACTTTACATTTAGCAAAATAAACCTAATTTTACAGCTAATCAAACAATGCATTCAGGTCTTTATTTCCCTATATATTTATCATTTATACAAATACTATATAATTAATAAATACATTAAACAGTAATGGTCCCAACACCAAACCACTAATATTTTTTTCCTTTTTTACAGACATCATTTTCTAAGCCTATAGAACCTAACTTGCACATTAACCATCTTTGGGGTTCTGTGTCAAATGATTTTGCAAAGGTGGAGAATACTATAACCACAGCCACTCTGTTTGCTAACTTCCTAATAAAAAGAAAGATTTTTTATGACAGTTTTGTTCTTTTGTAAATCCATGCTGATTAACACTGTAGCTCACAATATACGACAAATACCTCAAATAAAGTAAAGAAATATTCAAACTGACAACATGTAATCCCAGTGTGATGCATTTAATGGCTCATCATCCCCTTCCTCAGACATAGGGACACAATATGCAAATGACAGATATAGATCACTAAATCAATTGCAAAGTTTACACTGACACAGGTGGATTGGTCCAACTATTCTCAATATTATTATTATTATCCAGTATTTATATAGTGCTGACATATTACGCAGAGGTTTAAAAGTCCATAGTCCTGTCACTAGCTGTCCCTCAAAGGAGCTCACAATCTAATGTCCCTACCATAGTTATTTGTCCTTAACACAGGTCAATGTGTCAAGGTAAATTTGATAAATGATATTGATATATCATACCTTCTGTATAGTCCAGTTCAGCACAGAATATGAAAAACTTTGTCCAAAGAATCAAATGTTATAAACTGGCACGATGAGTAAAATTTTACATCTTTACAAAATAACATGTTCTTCAAACTGGTGATAAATGTAACTTTCAGTTGGTATCTACTGACCAAATCTTTAAATGCCTGTGGTGATGATCAATTGATGTTGTACTGACTAACTAACAATATATGAGGAGTAAGGGCTTTTTGCAGTTAAATGAATATTTTTGTGGAAAATTATATTGATGACCTACCTTCAGTATGGTCCAGTTCAGCACAGAATATAAAGAACTTTTTGCTGAATCCTAAAGCCAATAAACTAAAGTTACTGAACATGTTTTATTCCTACTGGCCACTAAAGCGGAGACATTTATTACTTCCACTGACCAGCAATCTATCATGTTCTACCCTCAACTCACCTAAGGACATTTTTTACTTGCACTACCCATATTCTGAGCCATAAACAACAGTGCACATCACACTTTTTTGCACGACATTATTAAAAAGCCATTATTGTTATATTCAGCTAGTAAAATCTGGTAACCATTAAATTAATTCACCTTTGATTTCATACAAAAATGGTGAGTTTTAAAGAAGGATTATTTATTCTTCTTCATTGCTCAAGTTCTGTAAGGACAGTAAAGTGCATGGAACAAAGAGTTAAGTTACAAAGCTTGAAATAGTAGAAGTGTGTTACTCTGATGAAAGGAATACGTTCACGGGTCTATTTTAGCTCAGGATTCCCCTTGTTCGATATTGCAAACAGCATGTGTGTGCAGACACTGTTACAGAACTCTTCATGGTTGACTGGAATTATCTGACAGCTCTAAAGTGTCAATTTATTTCAGTATCATTGTTTTCACTTCATATTGTACTGCAGCAGGACTTTTGTTCAGTTCAAAGACTCAGAAGGGAGGTTCCAAAAAGGTTGTGAGGGTTTCATTGTAAAACATTTATAACACAAGATGCATCATCTTGCAGTAATTATTACACATGCAGAAATTCAATCAGCTGTACAAGTGACTCTATATAAAGCAAAAACCACTTAAATACAAAATAAGGGATGTTAAAGAGTACCTAAACTCAGAATTTTCACTTTACATAAGGGGATAGACAACCCTTTTATGTAAGGTAAAAAA
>NC_092865.1:40841454-40874573 GCF_032062135.1 Pyxicephalus adspersus | reverse complement strand
GTGACTTTCAACAATAAATGTGTACTGTAGTCTTCTTCATGGAAAAATAAGACATCCCCTGAAAATAAGACCCAGGGCATATTTTGGCATTTCAAAAAATATAAGAGAGTGCCTTATAATCGGGGAAACAGGGTACATAGAAAAATTAGTAATTGACAGTGTACATACAATGTTACTTTTTTCCAGTCTAAGGTATATACGAATGAATGTGTTACAGGCCAAGAGAGCCACACATGACTGCAAGTGTGTTGCTGGCAAGTTTGGACAAGTGAAGTTAGGAAAACAAAAGGGCAAATGTGTTGCTTATGGACAGGAGTTATGCCAGCAGCAGGAATCAGGCCAGAAGTATTACACACAGTGGCAGGACACAAAACAATGTGAGAGAAAAGAGAATTGACAGTAAAATTGTACTCAAATTCCCAGCATCCATGCTGTTACATGCACCAGAAGAGTCAACTGGAATTTGTCAAAAACAACATCCCTTAAACAGAATCAACTGTAAGAATTTGTACTATTTGTAAAAATTGTAACATATTTGCCTGTGTAGACTTCATATATGGTTTTCTGCATTTTCCCAGTAATCCAGCGGTGTATCACTTGTAGCAAGCATTAGCTCTTCCCACAAGCTTCAATAGCATGCTCACAATGGAAACGCTGAACTGATCTAAATCTGTGCTCCAGATCTGAGGCTAAAGAAGGCCAGAGCCAGTATGAAATAAAAGGTAAAAATGTGAATGGCCTCTGCATCATGTGCAATGCCAGATGTATTGTATGTGATCTGCAAGTATTCACCTTCTCAACCATGTCATTATCTCCAATGCAGAGAATCAAATGTTATAAACTGGAAAGATGAGTACATTTGTGGGACCAATCTTTACAAAATAACATGGTCTTCAAGCTGGTCAGAACTGTAAGTTTCAGTTGGTATCTACTGAAAAAATTGGTAAATGTCTGTGGTGATGATCAATTGATGTTTTACCAACTAACTAACAAAGTATGAGGAATAAGGGCTTTTTGCAGTTAAATGCTTAATGTGTAGAAAAGTAAGGATTTCAAACCCATATGATATTTCCAGTTATGCAAAAAAAAAGTTCACAGTTGAAAACTTTATTTAAAAAGTCCCTACAAAAAGGCAAAAATTCCCTTTTCAATAACTTATTGTAAGGCCTTGGGTCAAATACCAATGGTTAACTCGACACAATTCCTCAATCTATCTCTCTATCAAACAGTCAACATTTAGGATGAATTTCCGGGCTGCTTAGTCCTGGACAAATTAGCAAGCATTAGAAATCTACACCCCATTGGTTATTTTCCTTCTGGTGGAGTGATTGATTTCAAATAATATATCAGTCTTTTTGAATGTCTTTCCGGGCTCAGACATGCACAACCTGCATTCTGTGGGCCATAGGGCATACACTTTAAAGAAAATGGTGGTACTTCTTTTTTTTCAGCATGACAAATCTGCATTTTTTTTCAATAAAATTATGAGAATTAACAGTTTTATTAGTGTCTCTTTCTTTGTCGTCTTCCTGCTCATTTTATATTATAACAAGCATTGGTAGATTTTTATAAATGGTCTTATCCACTCATACATTTCTAAGATTGGGAAGATGGCCTTTGCCACCATGGGTGTCAATTTTGCATACAACATAAACATCATGATGAAGGCTTTTTTGTAAGTTCTGACGGTGAGAAAGATAAGTTGGCATGTGGCCCTTGACTGTAGTAAGTCAGCCTGCAAATATTTTACTAGGAACTGGATTGGTTTTTATCTGTATAACATTTCATTTCATTATTAAAAAAAAACAAAGTCTTTAAAATTTTTCAGTTCTGGGTAACTTTGCAATAAATATAATGGGCCTGATTTCCTAAAGCTATTATGAATTAACCTGGGTGATCCAGCAACCCTGGAATGTATTTCTAAAAATCATTTGTTATTAGTTGACAAACATTTTTATACCGGGACCAGATCCATTCCAGGTTTGCTGGATCACTGGTTTCTGGGTGTGTTGTGTTCTCAGTCCATTCAAAGTGACTGCTGCAGTGCTCAAGTGTGTCCGAGCCCTGAAACTTTTTACATTACCAGGCTTACAAAAAGCCTCCCCAATATTATTTTTTTTTATCTGTATTTTTAAAATTTAATATGTATACACAAGGGGTCTGATTTATTAAAGTGCTCCAACACTGGAGAAGATAGACTTGATAGATAGATGCGTTAAACTGGGTGACCCAGCAGCCATATAATGGATTTCCTAAAATCTTTTGCTATTAGTTGACAAATGGTTTCATTCTGGAACCACATTCCAGGTTTGCTGGATCACCCAGGTCCACCCAAGATAGTCTCTCTTCTCCAGTCTTTGATAAATCAGGCCAAATGTTTTGAAATACGAATAGATATAATCCACCAAAGTTACTAGCAACTAGCACTGGAAGTTTAGGGAAGTATAGCTTTAGTTTAGATTTTTTGAGACACTCCAGAAAAAAATATTGTATATGTCCTGATATGAATTAGGGACAATATTAGGGATGAGGTTCACATTTACCATGTATTCACTGTGAATAACCAGGATTTGCAAAATTCCTAAATTGCAAACTTTTGTTGAAACCTTTGCCAACTTGCCACCATACAGGATCGCATAAACTGTTTGTGATTCTGTGAGTCCAGCCTAAGCAGATTTATTAATCCCTATGATGATGTCTGTTGCCAACTGTAGCAAATAAACTTGTTTTTTTGACTTTGCAACTTTTGAAGCCTATGATTTCCCCTTATAACTTATATTTGAACCTGGGGTGGGGGTGCTGATACACATATCATCAACCTAGAATTACATTAAAGAATTTTTATGTGAAACACTGCAAAAACTTGAATCCCCTCTTTGCGTGGAACAGTATATCCAGTTTTTATTCTTCAACATTTTAATTTGATTCAGTCTTCTCAGTGAAGGAGCCTTCATTTTTTTCAATGAAATGTTATGTTTAACCCAAAGAGGTCTATTCAGATATCTTTCTACCCCATGCTACCCAATGCCATGCGTACACTAAATTATGATTGTTGTATTTCCTAATCTCACCCACAAATATCTTAATATTAAGAAGGCAAATGAACCAGATAAACCAAGCTACGGAAGCTTTATGTGTCTATCTATTCTATCTCTGTTTTCAAAGATGTATACTTACGTATCAGGAAAATTAATTTAGTCTTTAAAAAAATGTGAATGTTAAAAAAAGAAAATGGATATTTTGTAAATGTTTTGCAAAACAAAAAGAACATATTATATACATTAAATACATAAAGTCATAACACATAGAAACAAGCAAAAAAAAAAATATTTAAAAACATGCCAATAGTAGACCTATCCTTGTATCCTACATGACAAATAAGACATAAAAAAAGATATTTACTACTAAAAATGAAGTATTGTGATCTTGCAAAAGCTGAGTAGAGAATGTGGTGCTTCCCCAAGTATTCGGCAATGTCTGACTGTTCTGCTTCAGCAAAAGCATAGCTTCCTTTGATTAGCTGCTTACGTCATGAAGGTGTCGACTGGCAACCGGTGTGACTGATTGAGATGTGTCCTCTTGTGTGTCCGAGCCAGCTATTTAACTGTCCTCCTCACTTTCAAGTTCAAAGTGGCTTTGTGTAAGCAGCAGCACTTTCACAGCCAGGCAGTGAAAATAGACTGTCAATGAGACTTGAAGAATGAGAGCAACGTGAGCCTCTGAATAAGCCAAGAATTGTTACAGTAGACATCAGTATACATGGTAAGGGAAATGTGCATGTTGCTTGACATGACTGCTGCCTTATTATCATCTGCTGCAAAAAGACATTGTACAAATAGGTCCAGGCCTTGCTCTGATTGTAACCCTTCTCTGCAGAAAACCTACAGGACACTTCAATGTCATGGATAATCCAAGGCATTATTTTCTCTGGGATGCCAGGAGTTTTTTACTTTGTAGTGTAGTTTTTAGTTTTCTAGAGCTTAGCCTATGCTGTCCAAAGGAGTGCTCATGTGAACACCTGTTAGTGAACTGCACTGACAGACAGCTTGAAGAATTCCCTTCTGGAATCCCAATGGATACCAGACAGCTAATCCTAACTCATAATAACCTAACGTATCTGCCATCAGTGGATCTAAATCTTCTAATTGACCTGGTCTACCTGGACTGCAGCCACAATATTCTGGGAAATTCCCTGGAAGCCACCTTCATTGCTATGCCATTGGTCTATCTGGACTTGAGTCACAATAATATCACCAAGATTACTTCTGCCACTTTCTATCTTTTGACAAGTTTAGTTGTTTTGAAGTTATCTGACAACCCTAACTTGGAGGAGATTGAGAAGGATGCCTTTGCCAACAATACAGGCCTTCGACAGTTAGATCTTAGTCGCACAGCATTGACGTATCTGGATGTGACTACAGTCAGTGAATTGCCCAGTCTACGCACACTAGGCCTTAGCTCAAACCCCTGGGACTGTTACTGCCCTTTGAAGGATCTCCTTAAGTGGGTAATGGAAAGTGATATTTACTTCACAGGTGAGCAGTTGAATAAGGTAAATCAATGCCATTGTTAACTAAGAGGAAAGAAAGACAAAATAATAATAGTAATAATAATAACTGTGTGATAACTAAGATTGCAAATATTAGAGTTGTCAGGTATGTTATTATTGTGAAGGCTGTTGTACCTTTAATCAAACTTTAGATTTGATTTATTTTTTATGAATGCAATATACTTATTAATAATTACCTATAAAGCATCCTATGTTATATGTAGTTCTGCTAGCTGGGAAGACATGTTTCTTCAGTTCTGTAGGCAAACTGTGTTACTTATCAGTTTTGGAAATGTTTCTTTGTTTTGTTCATAGTTGATTGATATAGTGAAGGGGCCTACTACAAATTGAATGTGCTGGTTTTTAGAGTATTTATCAATATATAATTTATAGTGTTATATAATAATGTTTTTAAACTTAATTAAAATAATTTCATGTCTGGCATATACATGTTGACCTACCAGCAACCAGTAGTATTTTCTACTTTTGGTTACACTGATTTGTGTGCTTCGCCTGCAGTCTACCAAAATGTTAGCCAATAGGCAGAATATAGTGTTGACCGTGGGACACTTAACCTTTACAGGTACAATGTAACATTAACACAATGAACACTGGTGCCAGCACCTCTTGCCTTCCCAACTCTGTTACTACCCACCACCCAGAGCATAGCTAAAGCAAGATGTGGCTTGTATGTTATTAATTATTAGTGCTGCCAGTGACTTCGTTTGGGCCCTGGCAGTCAATTGATAGCCTTTCACATCTCATTAAGAACATTATATGAAGAACTAAAAGTAGCTTTCATTATTGGGTGATTGGCATTCTACCACATACAGCAAATAAGCAGAAACATGTTTACAAATATGGGTTCCCACAGAGACTTAATCCTTGATAATTAAACAGATCTAATAGGGCTACTCTTACATTAAGCATCAAATATCTTTAGGGGTCTTTTCTGAATGCCCAATTGACTTTCAGTATGAATACAAACTTGTGAATTGATAATGGCCAATGAAAATCTTTAGGGGCACAGTGTCAGAACCTGATTGGTCTTTCCGGCCCCACCTTGCTGCACCCTGCAAATTTCAGGCTACACAACTTTCCTTTATGTTAGATCCAAGCTATAGAGTTATTGTCAACAGCACTATTGACAGCATCATGTTGGGCCACGCAACTGCCATGCTCACAGTACCTAGACCTAATATGTGGGACAAGTACATGGACTAACAAACATCCCCAAAGAACTGTTACTCCCATTTACTCAAATACACATTTTCATATGCTGAACAGTTTAGTGTGTATTGCGGTTCCTTGGGCTTGACCAAAAATAGGATTGTCTTGTCAAAGAACGCCTAATAATGCCACAGTAACCACATTTTTATTGATTTGTGTCTAATGGCCCTATGCCCAGAACCTTTTGAATCACCCTCAAACCCAATTTGTGTCGGACAGAGGAATGTAATACTTCTATATTAAGAATGAGAAATAGCAGAGTGTCTCTAGGGACTATAATCTTATTCAGGAAGGTCAATAAGTGTGATGTATCCTTTACATATAGAGGCATTGCCAATACAAAGATAGTAAAATCCTTCTGGTGTATTTGCTTATCTTTTTAATAGGGAATACTGTCTAGATATAATAGGTCTACCACAGGGTTCCCTAACTAGCATGTACATTTAACAAAGTGTATAGGACAATTAAAAGCTAAATTTTCAAAAATCATCTGTTTTTATCAATTATTTTCCTGAAGAAGACCCCATCACTGATTCCAATAAGTACATTTTTGTTCTTCACAATACCTACATCAGGTATTTTAGTTTACCACTCACTATTACCTAGGATTTTTTTCATATATTTTTAAGTTATCTTGCCTACCTTGTATGACCATTTTCCCATATCCATCAGATAGTTTGTTAATTGTATATTATATCTTGATTCCTGTAAAACTTTTTTATGTTAACGTTATAATTTGGTATATGGTGGGAACTCAAAGCACTTGAATTTTTTACATCACTTTCCCCAAAAAGCATTATTTCATAGTATTCACAGAGTTTAGGAAAAGTTCACACTTAAATCATATTCCACCAGCTTGATCGTATACTCTCATGTATCAGGCCTTTTGTACTACATCCTATTCTCCTTATGTAGATTACAAGCGGTTCATAGTAAGTCACCCCTCTGGCTAGCAGCAACCAGGTCTTGGAGTTCTAATGTTGTTGTTCTGCTTCTTCATTTTACTATTCAAAAAGCAAAAGCTTCATGGCTATTCAAAAAGCAAAAATCCAAATTTAGCAGTTATTTCTGCAGTTAGAGGCCAATTGGAGAGATTTTTTTACTAGCTCTCTATTAAAAAGGTTGTCTTGCCAAGACCGGAAGTGAAAACCCCTTTAACAGCAACACAGGCATAGAATGCAGTTTCCTAAAGTTAAGTGCTCAAATGATAGAATCCTTGTTAGTTTTTCAATGTTATCGGTTTCCCTAGTGTAGATAATCCCCCACTTATTGTAATAAGGTAGTCTAACCATTAGAGGAAGGAAATGTTATTGTCTCTAATGAAGCCCCATAGAGTCTGACAGATTCCAACAAGTTGTAACTTTTCCCCATTCTATCTAAAATGATAAACAAATGGCCCTTTATATTAGTTGTCAGTGTAAGTGCACCTGTTACAAGTGTCCATAAATGCTTTACGTTTAGAAGCAATCTACATGGACTGCGTGAATTATAAATCTTTATATATGTTTTTGTTTGGGTTTCCACTGCAAAATTGCAATTTTACTACAAGATTACATGAAATATGTATTTCAAGGAAGCAACAATAAACGAAGCATTTTCTTGTGCCCATGGTGCCCATTCTTTGGCCTAGGGACTGCATGCAGCTCTATTGGTGCTTATTATTCAGCCTTCACAGCCTCTGCAGTGTTTTCCCTACCCATGTGCTAACCCATGTGTTATTTTATTTTATCAATACCCTATTATTTCTATGCTATTAATTAATTAATAATTTTCTCTTTTTATGATTTTATTGTTGATTTCTTGTTGAGCGCACTTTCAAATGTGGTACAATCATGTACATGTGGCTGTAATAAACACAAATGTGGGAGAATTCACAATTAGTAACAGGCTTATGTAATGTGTCTCATTGCTAATCAAAATATAACTTCAGTCCTATAAATGTCCTGCCTTTGCTTTTGGAATCTGTGTATTATGATCATCTAAAGCAGGGGTGTCCCAAAAGAGGGCCAGATTTGGTGAGGTGAAAATGTGTGGGGGCCTACCACTAACCAGGGTTAGTGTGGGCGTGGTCTGCGCGGGTCCCGCACAGCACACACCCACCAAGGTGACGTGAGGGATTCCCACGGAGTCCGATGCCAGTGTGGGCAGGTTCTTGGAATCAGTGGGCGTGGTCCGTGTGGGTCCCACACAGCACAGACCCACTATAATGATGTAGGGGATTCCCTGTGATGACAGAGGCTGTGGGCCGGTGGAAATCTGAACACAGGCCGCAATTGGCTCCCGGGCCGGACTTTGAACATGCCTGATCTAAAGGTACAATTAGAGGTAGTTTGTACCCTAGCATAATCAAAAATAATGTTTTATTATTGTTTTTTCATAAAGTTTTTGTACTCTTTGTCTACTGAATAGCTTTATTAAGAGTTTTAATAAAACAAAAAAAAGACAACATTTCAGATACAATGTTAAACAGAAACGGAGTAGAACACTCAACAGTCAATAACTGGAAGCACATACATAACCTCTAAGCATGAATAATAATTTATAACAGACAAGGGAGTTCCCCAGTAGTGTTTACAAGCCGTAGACCAAAGGAATTCCAAAAGGGCGTCAGTAACCGAGGATTGGAGGCTGACGTTAAAAAATGAATATGAGTAATATACAAAGGCAAATGTAAAAAATCAAGGTATGAGCTTTGTAGGTTAGCAGAACAATAAATCCAACGGAATGTCCAGTTCCTTAGCAGCAAAAAAATTAAATCATACCAAATACCAAAAAGGAAAAACATAAAGCAAAGGAGATGAGGAACACTAAGGGTATTTATAAAACAGGGAATCAGACATTCCCTCAAACATTCCCTTGTGGGCATCTTCCAGGTCCATGTGTTTGAATGAATGAGGGAATGTCAGATTCCCCGTTTTATAAAAAGAAAAAGAAAATGTCAAAAAAGGAGAAAAAAACAAAGGGAGGGCTGGACAGGCAAAGGTGAGGGGGAGGGGAGCTCTACCTGATGAACACTCACTTGGAGACCACCCCAACTACAATGAAATCTTCCCTGCCTAGACAATCAGACAGGAGTTCCTTGTCTTGGTAAAAATTATCAGGCAGCCCAACTTATTATTTATTCTTTTATTATTCTAAGTTAATCTACAGGTGTCAATATAGGGGGCCTTTGTGGGTAAGCCTAGAGGCCCTAGACATCAACCCTTTAGAAAAATCATAACTTTGATCATTGATAAAAGCTTGGGAAGGTATAGATGTGAGGAGAATTCTGTGTGGCAATGACTCACCATCCTGGGCAGCTAGCTAGTAAGTTAAATATAATATAACCTTAATACTTTACATGTTATTAAAATAAGTATATGATTGAGCGAAAATGGTACAGGGGTGTGCAAGTGAAATGGAGAGCCGGGGGAATAATAGAACAATAGAACAAAGTAAGGAGTAATAGAAACCATGACAAACTTTATGGTATAACAAACTTGGATACTACTTGGTATGGTATAACAAACTTGGATACTAGAACAATCAGACCCTGTGTCCTCAGGGACATCTAGCTGAAGCCAATGAATTTTCTACTAAGGGAGAAACAATGTCTCTAAAGTCCTCTTAGATTATAAATCATTATAAATTCCACCTGTGTCTTTGTTTGTATCTGTTTGTCATTTGCTCTCACGGTTTAATATACAGTGCTGCATAAGTTGTTAGAGCTATATAAATACTGTTTATTATTAATAGTAATATTAATAATAATAAAGGTATATATGTATAGGACATAATAGATTAATGGATAAAATATCCTGAAGGATAGACTCTACAAATGAAGGTCAGTTAGAGATGCTCCATACACAAAACAAGAACATAACTGAAGTGGAAAGTAAAAAATCTGAGTAGTGATGCAACCTAACTTTGATTTCCCCCCACGTGGCAAAGTGTACAAAGGACTGTTCACAAGTAAAAAGGTATATAAAAACCATATAAAATTTCAGTATTGAAATGGAAACTGTAAGCCAGATGAGAGCAGACATGCGGTGGAAACGCAGGAGGAGGACGTTGCAGGAGGTCATAAAGTCAGACAACATGTCTGAAGTAGACGATCCAAAGATGATTTGGAGAATGTACAGGGAGTCAGGTTCCATGAAAAGAATGAGGCTCAGTTTGGTTAGTCTTGTTAGAAGCATCATCTTGAGAGATGCAGGCATATTGATAGCCCCTGTAACAAAAAAATTAAGTGGGAAGGTAAACACATCAATAGGGTGTACAGTGATAGATCAGATTATCCAAGATAGGCTTCAGTGCCCCCTGATTAGCAGTATTACTCTATGTGCAGGATCGGTGCTATACGATCGTTCGTAGATATCGTGGAGGATCGTTCGTCGTTCGTTTTCCAACGATAATAATTGGAAGTGTGTACGTAGCTTTAGATGCATTATCTGTGAACAACTAATAGACATGGCCTATAAGCATAGATTTCTCTCCAGTGGATTGCAGAAGCCCTTCCTCAAATCTGTGAAAAAAATAATTTAATGATAATGAAGATAGGACGATGACTGTCTCAATACAAGAGCAAAGAACACACTCCAAAATTCAAGGCGCTCTAGTGGAATATCAAGCACTACTAGTTCCTAAAAAAGTGCAAACAAAGTTGCTTGGGCTGTGATATTTTCATCAGCCGCTGAACGTAGGTTTGCTCTACAAGAGCTTATTCTCCTCCAAGTTGTTCTACGGCCTCATCATACCCATTAGATAATGATATCAAAGCCATACTGCACCACCACAATGATTCCACATGATGTTTCTGATTTATTTACATAGGTACTCATGTTCATAGAAGTGGATTATTAGGGCTTATGGGGCATAGGGTTAAACATGTTAAACAAAATGATCATATGCTGCTTTCTTTTGAAACTCCTGTGGGAAAGCAGCTGCGGCCTGGTTAGTAGGAGCGTCTTAGTAGGGCTGCATGTCAGGTTCTCTGTGAAAGACTTCAACCTAGAATTCTGCTTTACCTTTGAGGTTGTGGATCCCTGGTGGGGATAAGCAGAGAGGAGAGGGGGGCGTCCCAAGGGTGATAATAGAAGCAGATTTGCAACAGGTGCAGGATTAAGCCAAGGACAGTGCAGAGAAAGCTTAAGAGGCATCGTTCGTCAGCTCCAACTGATGCTGTCAAAGAACCTAAGCAGTGGATAAAGGTGATTATTTCTTTCTTAAACAACAATGATCCCACAAGATGGGTTACAGGGAAGGAGGGGTGTGGGATTGGTAGGAGAATTTCCGTTTTCTAAAACTTCAGAATGATAGTTTCTGGGACTACACTACTATTTTGGTTGGGCTTATTTCAAATGCAACATGAGACCCATGTTCAAGTGTCATACATTACAGTAGTATCATTAAGATCAATATCCTTCCCGACGCGTTTCACACTAATTGGCTTCCTCAGGGGATGTGGAAATTCACACTGGTAACACATCATATACACAAATGTTAGATTTTATTACTAGTATAGCTGTTTACAGATTCGGTAAATTGTAAAGTATAACCAGTATTGTGGTGAACAATGTGTTCAAATAGTTATAAGGTACAACAATACATCAATGGATATGTAAAATAGAGTTACAAGTAGTAAGAAACATTAAAATAAAAGTTGTAATAGTTATTCTTTGCCACAAAAGCCTTTCCTTTTTTCTATCCTCTTCATTGTATCATAGCTGTAACAAAGAAAACATTTTCTGCTCCCCGAACCTGTAATAAAGTACACTTTCATCACATAAAGAAAATTGCACTGACAAGAGAAAATATGTCTTTTACAAAAAAATGTTTTACTACTTACATTGATTTTATATAAAACTATGCACAAATAAGCAGAATAAATATATTAGCTGATGTAAAGTACCAAATGCTTTCAACATAAGGGAGAGAACCTAAACTGCAACCGCAAACCAATAACATAGCAGATTTTCTTCACAGGTAGGTTAGTTTGGCAAACATAAAAAACCTTTTGGAGGGAGTCTAAAACTAGTAATATTACCTATAAAATAAAAATTAAAACAAAACAAGCTGAATACTATAAAGACACAAATCTCTGAATTCTGGTAAGCATGCCTAACAATTGAGAAAAGTGCTCTTTTGACCAATAAAGCAACTCAACAAAGTTTTTGGTTTCCTAGAATTTTCATGGAATTATTATCATAGAGGACAAACTGGAATAAATTCCATAATCTGAAACTAATCTTGGGTCAAAAACCTGAGTGGAAACTAAGACAAACCAAAGTTTTCAGTAAATGACTAGGTAGTGGTTTGGTTTAGGAACAAAACACACAGAGCTCATTATTTGAATGACCCTTTTTTGACTATAGAAGTCCATCTTTTGCTAAATGTGATAAATTCAAAAGTACCAGGTTCTCATAGTTGTAACATAAAACATAGCGGGCGGTTTCTGGGTGTGTTGTGTTCACAGCCCATTGAAAGTGACTACTGCAGTGCTCAAGTATGTCCGGGCCCTGAAACCTTTTTCAGTACCAGGCTTACAAACCTTGTGAATATTGTTTATTTTCTGTCTATTCTTGTCTTTTTATTAATTATTATGTTTACCCAAGGGGCCTGATTTTTTAACGCTCTCCAATACCAGAGAAGATAATCTACGATAGAAAAATCTGGGTGATCAAGCAAACCTGGAATGGATTTCCTAAAAATCATTTAACCTCCCTGGCAGTATGAATACTAAGTATATTTAAATGTAAAAGCAGTGCATATAAAAATAGTATTTTAAATTTCCCGCCTGGTCCTGCCTCCCAGCCGCACACTCCCACCTCCTAACCACACACTGGCAGAGCAGATGCCCGGCCGGCAATTGCTTCCCCTGGCCTTGTGTCCCCAACATTCACACGCCGGGGACGCAGATGCAGGTAATTGTTCTCTTTTTGTTTCCAGCTATCAAGTGAAAACATTTTATTATATAGAACTGGGGGTAAATGGC
The DNA here is from genome assembly GCF_032062135.1 of Pyxicephalus adspersus. Lineage (NCBI taxonomy): Eukaryota > Metazoa > Chordata > Amphibia > Anura > Pyxicephalidae > Pyxicephalus > Pyxicephalus adspersus. The sequence continues at coordinate 40,861,821 of NC_092865.1, read as the reverse complement.
ACTGTACAGTACTGGATTGTGTTTTAGTGTGTTTCATTACTTGGTGTAAGAGAAATTAGGTATACACACTCCTTTTTCCGGTCCGGTGATTGGTCATTGGTGAATGATGTTGAAACTAGTTGTACTCTTCTTATCAGTAAACTAACGTCCGCTTCCCCCCTTTTTGCCTTGAAATTCTTCCTTTCCTCCCTACGGCCATATGTCTGTTACTTTGACAATAATATCTTGTTCTAAGAGAACCACAAGGACATTTGTCATGTCTAATTGTCTGTAGTCATGTGATCATGCACTGATCATTAACTATTATTAACTAGAAATTACCATTGCTCAGTCCTTGCCTGCTGGTTTAAATTGATGATTTTGTTGCAATCATATTAAGAAATATTATTATTAAGAGAATGTACAAAATGCATCAATATACAAAGACATAACATTCTTAATATGTTTTACTAACTATAAATATTGTACGATCAAGTACATTAGGTTTTGAAAAGTTAATCTAACAGCACCTTTCACATAAAACTGAAAAACATTACATAACAAAACTATATTTGTACATTTTCTGCCAATTGAACATGGCAGAATGTCTCTACTGCATGTTTTACCAATAATCCCCTGCAAGCACAATTGGCTGCAATATATTTTGTACTTTTAAAGATGTTATAATATAACAATAAGTGCCTCAGAAAAACTTCCAGGTAAATAGGAAAGCATCACTTTAGGAGATTGAGATTAAGTTGGTATCACCTCTCACAGTTTCTTTTACCATCCAAGTTCCAGAAGATCAAAAGATAAAGTTCACCATTGTTGATTTCTTCCAAGCATATTAAACATTGATGTCTTTACCTTCCTCAGGCAGATCACTGGTACTCTAGTAGTTTAGCCATGTATATAAAAAACACTTTATTTCCCAACTTGGCACATGATGAGCAATAAAGAAGCTCTCTGTTTTTTTTTTTTTAACAAAAAAGTAGACACCCTGCCTCTAATGTACAGATCTACATCCTTTGACCCGGAGTTTGTAGAGCAGGGTGGTTTAGTCCCCAAGACAGCTGTATTGCTTCTACTTCAAAGAAGACCTTTATGCTAAATAGGATGGGCGTCTGATGCAGCTTTTACTATTTCCTAGATAACCCCTAACATGCAAGATTGTTTGCAATATAATATGGAGATCAGAGCTACCTTATTACCAGCAATAAAATTACACATATATGTTGAAAAAAGTACAAAAAATAATTTTTTTAAAGATTGATAAAAATAATACAAATATTTTTGTTCTCCATGATCTTTGTACCCATGTTAAAAGTGAAGCAGTGCACCATTTCAAATTTCAAAATATTATGTTTGCTAAGAGTAGACAATAAAGATGCTATTACTAGACCAAATTTCAACAATTGGCAATTACCATCAAAAGACCTAATCTTACTGGATAGCGGTATGCCAGCTAACAATGTTCAGCCATATACAGTCCAGTCCAACCACAAAAACCACAGTCCAATGAAGCCAGATAAAATCCAGCCTAACCACAAAGTTAAACTAAATCAGAGAGTGCAACAGAGGAACATTTTCTAAAATACAAACAATTGCATTCATAGCAGAAAAATTGGGGTGTCTGCTTTTATGCACTACTCAGAAAATGTCACTTTTACTTTTATTATTATTATTACACAGTATTTAAATAGTGCCATCATATTAGGCAGCGCTGTACAAAGTTGATAGTCGTATCACTAACTGCCCCTCAAAGGAGTTTACAATCTAATGTCCCTACCAGAGTAATCTGTCATTCATGTCGTCTAAGATCAATTTTGAGGGGAAGCCAATACTTATAAATTTAAATTGCGGTAGACGTTTGCCTAATGGGGACAATTTAGTAAGAATTCCTTCGGCATACAACACAGAAGTTGCAGTTCATCTTTCCTAGCCGTGTGTAATTGCATCTATCGGCTTCAAAGCAGGTACACATTGAATGTTGGCACTTAGCAACAGGGGTAAGAGGTTCAGCAGTGACACTTACTTTATATCCAGTGACTGGGTCACTGTTATAGGAGCCATCACACTAGCTCATTTAGTAACATGCATGAGAGCACTTAGCCTAGAAATAACATCTTGTGTTGATTGTATCTTGGTGTATCAAGGACAATATAAACTTTTCACCCCTATAGTTTGTTTTGGTGACAGAATCAATTTGTTTCCACACATCTTTTTATAGGGTGATTGTACATTATCTGTTTTTCAAATGTCAGAAAACACCTTGGCACTCCCTATCTAACTAGTATTTATAAATGTACAGCAATGGAATGTGATATTTAGATTACTCCATTAATATTTAATTTGGACAGGTAACTGGCTAAGTGGTAAAATATATATTGTTCACAAGCATTTTATCACCTTGATTGACTGTAAATAGGTTTAGAGCTCTACAATTCCAATTCCAATTCAAATTCAGATCTAAAAAAACTTTCTTTAAAAAAAAAAAAAGAAAAAAGAGCAATATCCTTTATATATTTTCCTCATTACCACATTTTTGGGGTTTGCATTAGTTTCCACTGACAAGCTTTAATTTGAACCAAATTCCATAATCAATTATGCATAATATTTCGACTATATGTGGGCTAAATATATTCTGTATAAATGCCGGCTGAATCTGCAAGATGAACCTTCTTCATCTGTGGCACTTATATCATGGAAACCTGCCCAGCACACAGTAATGTTAGTTCATATCACTAACATTAGCCAACAGATTTTTTACATGCCCATCTTTAAGATTTTTATTACTAAGGAAAGTGGAACTTTCACTTACCTTTGCCGGTAAAAAGCCCTCAATGTATCCACAACCTGAGCCCAGCGAGTCCCGGCTTCCCTCTTCTTTCTGGCATTTTCTGTTCTGTCCGGCATCGCCATCTTCTTTCCTGTGGATTCTTCTTCACATCACCAGAACTTGCCCTGCACAAGCACGAGATTGCATGACATGTTTGACGTAGAACACTTTGGGGCCCTTAGTACCATCTGAGCAATGTTGAATGCCATTACCTATTGATTTTCTAGAAGTTAGGGACCTTCACATATGCATATACACAAGAATATGAAAAGCAAATTCCTGTTAACCTAAATCATCTGCTCTTGTTTTGGTATTCAAAAAGAAATTTGCTTTTTGAATGATTATATAACTGAAGTACATATCCACACAGTAAGTGTTACAGATTCTCATGAAATCGATATAACTGTACAGTTAGGGCTTTATGTAAACAGAAGCTCAGCATGCTTCATTGTGTGCCCGATACCCAAGAAATCCGGAACCTACAATAGGGTTCCCTGTACTACGATACATAATTATTGTATACAGAGCTAGTTTAAACTCAGAGTCAACTTTATAGTTATTTTCACACAAAAGTATAAAAAAATTACATTTATTGCTGCCTGTTTACCTGCTAGGAACATTTGCCTCCATGTCTTGATGAACAATGTCACTGGAACAGAAGGTAAGAAGAAATCCAAAAAACAGTAATTACTAGATACAATACAAGGAAAATGTTTCTTTTGGTACATTTGTTCAAGAGACGAGAAGGAATTTCTTTTTTTAAACAGGATTTTTTTTCTTGCTTCCTGTTGCATCTCGGTGAGAGGAAGTGAAGAGAAATTTTCTTAATGGAACACAAACGATATACAGTGGTGCCTTGGTATAAGTCCTTAATCCGTTCCAGATCCTTGGACTTATACCAAACAGAACTTATACCAAACAAATTTTTCCCATAAGAAATAAAAGGAAAATGATTAATCCGTTCCAATGAAAAAATCCTATTGTTATTGGTATATTATACATTGATGGGGCTGTATAAAATAATTTAAACACTGCTTAATACTAAAATACATCAATACAAAAGCAATTAGATGAAGTAAATGAAAATTTACCCTCCCTTTACCTTGCTGAGAAGAGTCAAGTGCCTACTAGGACGGCGCTGAGAAGAGAGGAGGAGGAGATGTTATGTAATTCACAGAGAGTTTTAGCGCGGGTTGTTCACTGAATGGTAATAACTGGCGTACTGACACTCGTTAGCAGTCGTGGATTTGTCTCGAGAGAGGTAAATAAGGGTAGCGGTGTTATGACTCATTTTGACCCATACAAGTTCTAGCACAAAAGCCTTTTTCCAAACAAAGGTTTTATACCAAGCAAAATTTTTCATGTCCAAACAGAACTTATACCAAGTTGGACTTATTCCAAAGCAGACTTATACTGAGGTACCACTGTATATATATTTTATTCAGAATAGGTAACATTTGCACAAGACGCTGCTGACTTTGAGCCATATGAAGATGTTACATGTCAAGCAGGTACCAAAAATACCTATTTTTATTGCATTAGGCTATTATTACAGTCTACAATATATAATATAGACTATTATTAGCCTTAATTCATTAGACTAGGTACCAGGTATTAGACACTAAGCACAATATAAAAAGCACTGTTGGGAAAGAAATGCAAATCCCAGATAAGTAAAATGCAAAATGTAAGTTTACTAGGTGTTTCTGCACTATACATGTAGGCACTGCTTTTCCATAATGAATAATTCTGAGTATGATGAAGTTGTCACCTACAAAAACATGAAGTTAAGACTTTCCATCCTTGTTTATAGGAAAGGGAACTAAAGGCTCTCAGGAGCTCAAGACTAGACTTTCAAAGTATATGTAGTACCTTATTAAAAAGATTCAGTTGATAAAATTGCCCTATTAATATGTTCTTCTCGTTAGGCAACAAATAAAAAAATAGAGGTACCACCTAACCTTCTTGGCAGGTGCATGTCTGTGACCACCATACAATGCTCATGAAAGGTGTAATATGAATAGAAGAAGTTTTGTAAAATAAAGATAACAAACTTGTATTTTGGGTTCTGAATTTATTTCTTTATTTTTTTTAGAAAAATATTTGTTTTGCCACAAATATACAACTAATTTATCTAAATACCTGGCTCAGAATTCTTTAAAGCTGTTATAAGTAGGAGAAGAATTCTTGTCACATAAACAGTTTTGCTTGCTTTACCCAATTTTTTTGGAATTCCTAGAATTGAGGAAGAGGGAACATAACCAGATCCAGCCAAAATCATCAAGACTGGTAGACGATGATATCATTGTATTGGGATCAGTGACTTCTATGTGAAGGTAGCCTGCAACCAGCTATTTATTATATATAAATACTTTGTAACAGTATTTTTAAAATGCATTGACCTATTGCTTTGGTGCAAGGCATTTCATTTTCCTTCATATAAAAATGTCTTTAAGCACATTTAAAGAAAATCTGTTCTTTGCCCATTTAGAGGAATTTAAAAAGATTATACCTACCTTTATGGTGGGAAGTTGTTGATAGCTCTGTGATCCTAGACCTGTCGCACCGTCCCGTCTTCCTGCTTCTTTCCGGTGCTGACTTGACACAAGGCACGGCTGGTTAGCCCCCCTTTTATATAATGTAAAAAATTTGGAACAATGGAGAGAGAGGTTAAGGCATGTATAAGGGAGATATATAAAGAAGAGATATGGAATGGAGCAAGTGTCAATCATTGTTGATTTGATTTGCTCTTTTTCCCAACACTATTTAGATACCCAAACTGTTGTTTCATCTATTTAGTCTGACCGATTGGCCGAGTTGTTGGTCGGCATAGTAAGGCCAATGATTTGTAAAGGTAGAGATTAAGCAAGGCATTACTAAGCTGCAGCTAGTTCAGGGTCACAAAAAGTGCATAGTAAAAAAGAGGATGTAAAGAGCGTGAAAACGCTGACAGGTCCCAGCAGGGGACCATTCATGGTTTATGGTATGGTAGATGTATTTTTTGCCAACTTCCTCTAGAGATAATTTTTCTGTCAACACCATACTTCTGTCTACCCAACCTACATACCCTATCCTATGGACTCTGGCATTATCAACATTAAATAGAGGTAGTCCCCGAGTTAAAGACAACCAACATACGCACAACTCCCAGATACGAACAGGGCTTTCCTGCTTGCTCGTGTGCAGGACGGAGGCTTGATGGGGGGAGGGGGGTGGTTCGCACGACTTACAGAAAAAATCTTTTGCTAAACACAGCTGAGGTTGCGGGTGATCATAGGAGCTAAGCTGATCTGTACCACCTTGTAAGTCTTTAATGACCAAGACAAACTCTGCAGTTGTTTCTTTTTGCATATCAATGCACAGCTTGCTCCAGAAGGTAATGAATGTCTAGGATCCATAAAGTTTTTTGTTTTTTTTTTTGCTTTGTTTGTGATTAACACACAGTGAGGATTTTATATAGTAACTGACACCAAGCTGCCTAATAATATGTTGAGACAAACATCTGTCCTTTTTGCATTTATAAAACAATGTACCTGTTCCGACTTACATACAAATTCAACCAAAGAACAAACCTACAGTCCCTGTCTCGTATGTAACCTGGAGACTACCTGTAATTATTTAGTGGTGTGCTGCAAAAGCCTTCCACAGTGCCTCTTCAGGCAGAGGTAAACCCTGATAGAATTTTACTCTTTATGCACTCTATGTACTCAAAAACCTCAAAAGATGTCTTCAACGTTTGTAGTAAAATTGTATGTTAGTCTTTTTTATTTTTAATTGCAATGGTCATTTCACAGATAGTTTCTTTCCGCTCTCTGAAATAGTATCTTGACATATAGTTTCGTCTTCAGGTACTGACCTCCAGCTGAACTGGTTTTAAATGGCAACAGTGTCTCTCATACTGGAGCAAGCAAATACTATCAAGTAATAGCTGTACAATACCTTTAAATCAACTCTGTTGCAACTTAAAAAACAAAAAATGCATCACTGTGGGAAAGCAATTAATGCTTGCTAAAAATTGATCAGCATCCAATAGATTGTTGAATGTGTAAAATACCCGGGTCCCTGCTGCACTTTGTGGATCCATGGATTTTTACACTAGCCCCTAACTTAGACTACTATTACTATGCGCTGATGCAGACGCCAGTAAAGGAAAACCCAGAGAACAGCGGGGGACAATCTTACTTTAGTAGCCAAAGATCTTAAACGAAGTGGAGCTCAGCAACATAGCAGTAAGATATAGGTGGAAAATAAAGTCAGTTTTAAAATCTGTCATTTTACTTTTACTTATGTATATATTTTTTGTATCATACGTCTTTTTTTTAGTATTGTTCTTCACATTTTAAATCACATCAGTTAGTAGGTAAAACAAAAATGCAAATATAAAGGCAAGGAAAAGTTGTTCTCTGCTCATTCATTACTAATGTGCGGCTGCACCTACCCTATCTAAATTGATTGGGCAGTAAAAAACACTCCTGGGGTGTAGGTGACAGCTTTTCTGCCACTCTACACAGAGAAAACCGTGTTTTGTCTGTGTGTATGCAGAACACAGCGGGTCTAACAGAACCCAGCACTATTTTTCTTTATGTTCCGTACCCAACAGACACCTGTGAACTTTCTGTGCAACTGACACCTTTCTGTTATTTCATGCTTTAGGGACATTGCTCCAGTCTACTAGGCTCCACTCTATGTCCTTGAATTCTTGTTGTCATACACGGAAAGACATGGCCACTAGGGGGGCGCTACAGCTTGTACGGAAGTGGTGTGAGCCCTGAGAAGGGCCAAGGCACAGAGTATAAGCAGTAACCAAGTTTTCTCCAGAGCCTCTGATGGTGAGGATGTTGTGCCGCTGGTTACTGCCAGGTTGCTGTCCTTGGGCACACCAAGGTGGGCAAGACACGGTACCAAATCACAATGCAGAAGGATAGTCGAGGAAAGCCGGGGTTGAGGCAGGCAGCAAGCAAGAGAGGTCAGGTCACAGGGCAGGGATCAATTGCCAGGGATCCAGGAGACGGACACTAGTGACACAGAGGCCACTGCCGGTACAGGGTACACAGGAGACACTGGAAGCAACACGAGGCACAGGTGACTCAGGGATATCCACAGACTGGCAGGAACACTGGAAGAGCACAGGGAAGTTGGCTGGGAACCAACAGACTGGTCAATGAGGGGTAACGCAGGAGCTGGACACAGGAAACACTGAATTAAGCAACAGGTGTACAGGAACTAGATCACAGAACTAGGGGCTTGGCACAATGGAGACACATTGCACACAGAAGTGCAGTCTGTGAGCTAGCTAAATAGCCAGGGCTGGTCAAAAGGCTATTTTCTGATTGACCAGAGGGTTTGACAGAATTGGTAAAGCTTAGAAATAGAGGCACGCTCAGCATCAGAAACAGAGGCACGCTCAGAGCCAGGACTGCCTGCATGCGCAGGAAAGAGGCGTCTGCGCGTTATTGAGGAAGAGGTAAGTGTGACACTTGTGGAATATTCACAGAGCGGAAACATAAAATTTAAGACCAAGCAAAGAGAAGATTATATTTATCCTTTAATATGTCTAATGATCATACCCAACTGTCAAATTACAGAACACATGTAAACTGTTACGTACAGGTGTATTAAAATGTAGTAGTTAATAATTTTTTGGCAATGCATGATATATATATGTATATATATATATATATATATGATCAATACAGTATAACATCAAGTCAATTAATCTTCTGGGATATCAATCTGTTCAGTTGTAAAACATAAAAAGATGCAAATGATTGTCCTCTTCTGTAATTTAAAGTGCAACTAAAGTCCCACTTTGAACGATTGAATTCAAGCAGATGGTTATTGCAGAAAGGGACAAGTGAAGTCCCTTCTACAATTACATCATCCTGGCATGACCAATCAACATAATAAAGATGGCGTTGCCATGGAACAGGGATTGGTAAGCAATCCTGGGTTTAGTCCATAATTTGCCATGATGTGCTGCCTGCAACATCATCATGACTATTGTGGGGGTGTGCCATTGATGGTCCCCAAGAGAAGATAGTTTCTGCATACAACCCCACATGCTAGCCAATAGAATCCTGAATGTTTGTTATCCTGACACTGTCTGCTACATATGACCAATGTATGTAGGCAGCTCCTGGTTAACATAAACATTGATGCCATTCACTTGCCCCCATGTTCCCTAGACCTGAATCTAATAAAGGAACTCACTGATGCCCTACTTCAGGTCTGGGAGAAGATCCTCCAGGGCACCATCCTCTGTCTCATCACAAGCATACAACAAGTGTTGTTGGCACTTGGGGGCTATACAGAACCAAGTGCACACTTCAACTTGTTAAACCTGATAATGGACAAATAGGTATTTGAAATTACTTAAAGCTGAACGGCAAAAAACTATCAAATAAATACAGATCAGGGGTTGTAAAAAGACTTGTAAGTGAAAGTGAACTGCAGCAAAGAAGAAGTCTATTTCTCTGTCATACAGGACAGGACACATACAGTTTTGTTGCTGAGCTATGGTATTGTTAGGACAGGATTGGCAGAAATGCAAATACTTGTGCTGATAAAACAGCTCTCAGTTGTGTTTCTTCTGTGTGCTGCCCACTGCTTGCCTGGAGTTTAGATTTTTCCCAATGAAAGGCTTGGTCCAAACAGCTTTCCATATTTCTGTTTAGATCATTTGCTGATTTTTTGTTTTTTTACATTCCTGTGGTTTCCAACATTTTCTTTAATTTCTAAATTTTTAATTTAGAAATTAATTTCTTTAATTTTCTAAAAAATCCTTAATACCATCATCTGCTTTTCAGTCCCTTCCAGTTATATGTGACCAGCATAAGCACACTATACTGTCGCTACATTCTCCACACTTAACTAAACAATGACCAGGTTGGATTTATACATGCTTTCCAGGCAGGATATAATAGGTATTACCAGTAGGACACTGGAAGTTAATAATATTAAAGGTAACACTTAATATTCCCCTTCCTTATACTAATGGGACAAGACAGGAGTGTCAATAAAATCCCACCAGAAAACTTATGCCTTATCACATATTTATTAATGTGATACACACAACAGACTGGTCAATGAGGGGTAACGCAGGAGCTGGACACAGGAAACACTGAATTAAGCAACAGGTGTACAGGAACTAGATCACAGAACTAGGGGCTTGGCACAATGGAGACACATTGCACACAGAAGTGCAGTCTGTGAGCTAGCTAAATAGCCAGGGCTGGTCAAAAGGCTATTTTCTGATTGACCAGGGGGTTTGACAGAATTGGTAAAGCTTAGAAATAGAGGCACGCTCAGCATCAGAAACAGAGGCACGCTCAGGGCCAGGACTGCCTGCATGCGCAGGAAAGAGGCGTCTGCGCGTTATTGAGGAAGAGGTAAGTGTGACACTTGTGGAATATTCACAGAGCGGAAACATAAAATTTAAGACCAAGCAAAGAGAAGATTATATTTATCCTTTAATATGTCTAATGATCATACCCAACTGTCAAATTACAGAACACATGTAAACTGTTACGTACAGGTGTATTAAAATGTAGTAGTTAATAATTTTTTGGCAATGCATGATATATATATGTATATATATATATATATATATATATATGATCAATACAGTATACCATCAAGTCAATTAATCTTCTGGGATATCAATCTGTTCAGTTGTAAAACATAAAAAGATGCAAATGATTGTCCTCTTCTGTAATTTAAAGTGCAACTAAAGTCCCACTTTGAACGATTGAATTCAAGCAGATGGTTATTGCAGAAAGGGACAAGTGAAGTCCCTTCTACAATTACATCATCCTGGCATGACCAATCAACATAATAAAGATGGCGTTGCCATGGAACAGGGATTGGTAAGCAATCCTGGGTTTAGTCCATAATTTGCCATGATGTGCTGCCTGCAACATCATCATGACTATTGTGGAAGTGTGCCATTGATGGTCCCCAAGAGAAGATAGTTTCTGCATACAACCCCACATGCTAGCCAATAGAATCCTGAATGTTTGTTATCCTGACACTGTCTGCTACATATGACCAATGTATGTAGGCAGCTCCTGGTTAACATAAACATTGATGCCATTCACTTGCCCCCATGTTCCCTAGACCTGAATCTAATAAAGGAACTCACTGATGCCCTACTTCAGGTCTGGGAGAAGATCCTCCAGGGCACCATCCTCTGTCTCATCACAAGCATACAACAAGTGTTGTTGGCACTTGGGGGCTATACAGAACCAAGTGCACACTTCAACTTGTTAAACCTGATAATGGACAAATAGGTATTTGAAATTACTTAAAGCTGAACGGCAAAAAACTATCAAATAAATACAGATCAGGGGTTGTAAAAAGACTTGTAAGTGAAAGTGAACTGCAGCAAAGAAGAAGTCTATTTCTCTGTCATACAGGACAGGACACATACAGTTTTGTTGCTGAGCTATGGTATTGTTAGGACAGGATTGGCAGAAATGCAAATACTTGTGCTGATAAAACAGCTCTCAGTTGTGTTTCTTCTGTGTGCTGCCCACTGCTTGCCTGGAGTTTAGATTTTTCCCAATGAAAGGCTTGGTCCAAACAGCTTTCCATATTTCTGTTTAGATCATTTGCTGATTTTTTGTTTTTTTACATTCCTGTGGTTTCCAACATTTTCTTTAATTTCTAAATTTTTAATTTAGAAATTAATTTCTTTAATTTTCTAAAAAATCCTTAATACCATCATCTGCTTTTCAGTCCCTTCCAGTTATATGTGACCAGCATAAGCACACTATACTGTCGCTACATTCTCCACACTTAACTAAACAATGACCAGGTTGGGTTTATACATGCTTTCCAGGCAGGATATAATAGGTATTACCAGTAGGACACTGGAAGTTAATAATATTAAAGGTAACACTTAATATTCCCCTTCCTTATACTAATGGGACAAGACAGGAGTGTCAATAAAATCCCACCAGAAAACTTATGCCTTATCACATATTTATTAATGTGATACACACTGTCTATTGCTTGTTAACAAATATCTAATCAGCCAATTACATGGCAGCAACACAATGCAAGACATACTGCTAAAGTGAAAAACGAGCAGCGGTATGTGGAAGAAGGGTGATTTAACTGACATTTTCAGAAACTGGTGATCTGCTAGGATTTTCATACTCAGTCATCTCCAGGGTTTACGGAGAATAGTCAGAAAATGTTAAATATCTGTTAAGAGGGACAGATAATGCCTTGTTAATGCCAGAGTTTAGAGTAGAAGGGCCAGATTGCTTTGAGCTAATAGAAAGGCAAATAACTTTTTAATACAACTGAGGTATACATAAGAGCATCTCTGAATGCATAACATGTTGAAACTTAAGGGAGATAGGCTTCAGTAGCAGTAGACCACACTGGCACAACTCCTGTCAACTAGCTAACACCTTGGGCTACAACTTACACAGGCTCACTAAAACTGGATAAGAGAAGATTTCTAAGAATTTGGTTTCTAAAAGTATTGTGTTAAACCCACAGCAACATAGGGAAACTTTTTACAATACTTTACTACTTTTTACAAGTAGATATTTTTTTTATATTTTGTTCTTTAGGAAAGAAGACATTTTACCAGTTTAAACTTTTTTGATTAGGGGAACTGTTGTATCTTTTGATCACCTTTTCTTCTGAATTTTCTATATGCATCTTTATGGATCGATTTATGTACTGTGATTATATGTCTCCCACTTGCCTCTTAATAGGAACAATATTTTGCCACTATTGTCTATTGCCTTGTCATTTTTAATAAAGGATCTAGAATGACACCCAGTCTTTTTTTCAATATAAATTCACTCAAGATTGTATGTTGCCTAGATATTAAATAATAAACACCAGATTGCTCAGAAGCAAGTTAAAAGAGTAATGGTCCCAAAATTCAATCTTAGATACACAACATGTAAATTTACAGCAGAGTATGACTGGTTTATCATAAGATTTTGTTGATGTTAATTTACTGTTCATTAACCAACAGATGTTTTACCTTGCACTGCAACTTAGTTAACTAGTCAGGTTGAAAAAGTGAATCAAGTTCAACCACTAGGGAAATAAACATACCAGAAACCAAGATATGCCAGATAAAACAAATATATACAAAGTTGATCCGGAATAAGGCAAAGCATGGTTCATTTTACTCCAACAGAGGAAAAAAATCCCTTCCTGTTCCCTGGACAGACACTGGTGCTATTCCTTCTAAACTTAAATACCCAGTTATAGCCTGCGCTTCTAAAAAATTATCCAGCTTTTTCTTAAAGCAATCTATAAATTGTGCTAAAACTAGTTCCTGAGGTCATTCCAAAATTTACAGACCTTACAGTGAAGAATCCCTTCCCTTTGCAGGGATTAAATTTCTTTTCCTACAGATGCAAAGAGTGCCCCGTTGTCCTTTGCATTTCGTCCTGGTGCACGTCTTTTTTATATATTGGACCTTTCATGCCCAACATAGCTGCGCAGCCCCTTCTGTCCTGGGCTGGTGCTGGGTTTGGTGCCTGTAGCTTTGCTTATCAGAAAACATTCTGCTTCCCACTCAAATAAAGACAATATATCAGGCAGGATGGAGGACAGAGAAAGCAGCACAGGAATGATTGTTCAGGTAAGTGACTACTGACAATCAATGATAGGGGGGGGGCAATTTTACTACAATGCACGCACTGCACTGACCACCAATGGGGTAAGTTTACTAAATACTGAACAAAACATCAATGCCAGGAGAACATATAGGGGGTTAAATAGCACTAACATTGAACAGCACTGCAGGAAGGGATTATTGGCTCTACTTGTGACCACCAATGTGTATGTGGTGGGGGTTTATTAGATTTACCACTGACGAGTAATGCTGGGATATATTATTGTAGTCATTCCAGTGTTGGGGGTTATTATTGTAGTCACTGATGCCAATGCTGAGGATTATTTTTGCAGTAACTAACAATTTTTGATTTCATTTAGGTTACTGACAACGATGCTGGGGTATTATTGTACTCACAGACACCAATGATGATTCCAAATTTCTCATTACTGTGTGTTGTATTATAAAACAAAAAAGTGTTAGGTGTATTACAAACCATTCATTTTAAATGCACCTCAATGCATGAAAATATTCTGCACTGAATTGTTGAAGGCTCCACAGGAAGCTCTCCACTTTTTTGTATTCTTTTTTCAAGTTTTCATTTGCAACCAACATGTTCAACAGATTTATCATTGAAAATTTATTGTTATGTACAAAAGTACAGAACCACGTACAAAATGATAGAATAAACATAACCATGCAATAAATGTTATTAAAAAAAACACACACACACAATCGCACAGTAAAGGCAACATAGTTTGGTGGGTAACACACTTGTAGATGGGGCATTAGAGACTGGGGGGTGGGGGGAGTAGTGGGAAGGGTTGAGGAGATGATCCTCTCCAGTTGCAGAGCTCAACCAAGATACCTATTAGGGCTGTCAACTTCCGAGGGTGATTGTGGATCGGTGGGCAGAGCAGATTCTCGTCTCGACAAAGTCAGGTAGTCTTTAGAGGCAAAAAACTGGTCCCAATAGAACCAAGTGTGTCCAAAACTTGCTATTCTTTGGTCTTGGAAGGCTTCCATGTGCCTGGTGTCCTTCACTCTGGCAAACCATTGCTGGGGGAATAGACTGTTTCCACATAGCAGGAATACATGCCTTGAGGGCATTCAAGAGGTGTCGTATCAGAGAGCGCCAATTGCACTTCATGGGCATCGTTGAAACATGTACAACGGCCAGTTATGGTTTATCCCGGATAGAGATGTCTGTGACTTTAAAAATAATGTCAGAGACTTCAGTCCAAAATGTATTGAGTCTCAGGCAGTCCAAAAAATATGAAGAAGGGCCCCTGTCTCATGTTGGCAGTGCCAACATAATGGGGAGGTTTGAGGGTAGATTTGGGCAAGAGCTGATGGGGTTTGGTGCCATCTAGACTAAATTTTTTCTAACCTTTTCTAAAAATGCTTCTAACAGTATAATAAAAAGCAGAAGGGACAAGAACAGGTGTCATGCACCTATCTAGAATACTGCAAAAAAGATTGAAATTCAACAGCAAAATTAGTCGTTAGCTGTAACAACTATGTGGGTCCTTATCTGGTTTCAAGATGACAGAGATATGAGCAGATAGTGAATGAGTTGGCAGTGGGAATTCCTCGAGTATAGTGTTAAAGGCTTTTATAAAGTGAGGGGCAAGTGGGGTCTGGAAATGCTTATAGTATAGTATAGTATGCTAAGGTTTTACTATCAGGCCCAGGGGCTTTTCCCGTTGCTGCAGTAACAATGGCTTTTAGTACTTCATTCTCCGTGACTGGGGTGTCTAATGCTTCAAGTAACTCTGTGTGTAGGGGGGGCAGGCCCGAGGCACGGTGATAATTTTAAATGTCTTCCGTCATTTCCTCAGGAGTGTCACCTTCTAAGGACGGTTTCAAGTTGTATAGAGTACTGTAGATGGAGCTGAATGCATCTTATATGTCCTGCGCATTATTAACCGGAGAGCCCTCTGAGGCATTAATCCAGGGGATATATGTGTGAGCTCTTTGTGTGCGTAAAGCCCAAGCTAACTCTTTATCATATTTCTTAGTGTGTTCGTAGTAAAATCTCTTGCACTTAACCAATTGTGCTTTGATCTCAGTGCGATGTTTATTGACTACTTGTCCTCCAAGGGCAATTAGCTGCATTTCTACAGTTTGGCTCAGTTGTGCTTGTGTTGTGATTCTAGCCTGTGAATGTCCTGTAATAAGGAGGTTTGTTTTACTATTCTGTCATCCTATATTTATGACCAAATTTGATAAAAGTGCCTCTGGTGACACATTTCTGGGCTTTCCATACTGTCAAGGGGTTAGTTACTGAATTGATTTTGATAGTAAAGTATGTTCCTAATTCGTTTTTGATTGCTTTGGTAACTTCTGGGTTGTTTAGTAGACTCTCATTTAACATCCAACCATGGAACCAATTTCTGAGGATGCAATGTTAGCGATTCAGCGGTGTGGCACCAGAAATAAAGACCACTCTATCTGGGTCAATAGCATAATTAATGTCACCTCCTATAATCAGAGTTCGCTCCTGGAACTCTTTAATTGTCTGGAACAGTACTCCCAAAAGCAGGGCTAGCACGGAGTAGCAGTAGGCATGGTCTATTTGAACCCTGCATTTGAGAGGGGGGAGAGAGATTGGGGGGCTGGGGTGTGACTGGTAAAGCTGGAAGATGTGGAGGGGGAAGGAAGATAAGATAAAGGTGGGGAGGGAGGTATAAGATAAAGGTGGATAGGGGATAGGGGTGTGCGTAGTCTGAATATCAATGCCTGGTGGGGGAAAACTAAACTAGTCTCAAATATGGGATTTGCTTGTAACTAATGTCTCTGGCTCAGCTCAACTGTTTTTAAGTTGACCACCGCTGTATAAATGGTTCATTTACTGCTTTGTCCAAATTTTTACATACTTCTTCTTCAGAAAATTATATTTTTGTAGTGATGTGCAAACTGACAGTTCAGTCCTGTATATTGCTGTGGATGAGTGTGTTTTTTTGAACTATTCAGCATAGATTGGTTACAGTAGGCTAACACTGTGGTAGTAGGTAGACGAGCAATACTAGTAGTAGGGGGTTCATGATGTCTGATCGATTCATTGGTAACATTGACAGCTATTTGAAACCATCAGTGTATGTATGTTTCATTTAATTTTATCAACATCACTTGTGGTCAATGTTTTCAGAAGTGTTTGTTAGTATTGAAGCCAATCATCACACTAAATATTCTTTGTAATAGTCTAATATGGACTGCCTAATGGAGGACATTATCAAAGAAAGACGCGTGTGTAAAGCTCCAATAGTGCCAAGTGACAGAGATGGTAGGGCTTCTGCCACTGACCCCAAACCTCATGTCCTTTTTTTGCTTAGATTTATTCTATGCAAGGAATCATAATTACGCCTCACTTCCTATATACAACACTTTCAACGCCTTGAAAGTGTTGTATATAGGAAAATAATTTCATTGTCATAGATAACACAAAGAGGACACTAGACTAAGACATTTTTTTGTCAATGTGACCAGTTACATTTTCTGTCCTCTTTGGTTCTGTGATAGTTTGCTTAGAGTTATACTTGATGCTTTGCAGTACTTTCCTTGCCTTTGTACTAGGAAGACAGTCTGAAGGTTGTCTGCTGTGTGGCATTTTCCTATTTTCTTTTTGTACAATCACAACCTTCCCATTGATTTTTTTTAGATGTCACAGGTCTTTACAAATAGTTAACAGTCTGTATTATTTTGTTTGCACCTGACCTGCAGGAATAAATCCATATTAAATAGCTTTTTGGCTCATGTTCTTAGTTGCCAATTTATTCAGGAGCAAAGACCGTCAGACGATGCAGTCAGGGGAATGTTGTGAGTTCTTGTCACACAAACAAGCACTATTCCAGGATAGCTAATCTCCTTTCCTATTGAATGTAAAAAATGTGCCGTGGCTCAAAAAAAGTTGATAAACACTGGTCTGGGGAATGCCATTTATTCTCCACCAGCTCTTGCCAATCCTTACTTGGAAACTACTAGTGGAACCCATGGAGATAAATTGATCTAAAGTGTGAGTGTGTGGCTCACCAAGTGCACAGCCTATTCCAATAAAATAAATATTGTCCTCTAAAGCAGTGGCTGCCAACCTTTTCGGACCTATGAACCACTAATATTTTTAGACTCTGGACCACGCACGCACGGGGAGCTGTGTGTCACTTATAGGGGAAGAATCTTCCCCCACAGTAACATATTAATGCCAGAACTCACCCACTCCCCCATCTCAGCTCTTAGCAATGCATACGGGAGACATGGTCCTTCCCCTGACGCCGCTGGGGGGCACACTGGCCAGAGCCACTGATCACCGCAATTTTCTCAGTGACTGCTGCTCTAAAGCAACCAAAAGGCCTAGCCAAGAGGATCAGAAGACTCTTTTTCACAGATTTTGGAGTTGCTGCAAAATATTATTGATTAGAGCCTGATTCCACTGGTACCTGTAAAAATTCTATTCACACTTTAGTGGTCACTGGAACAGTAATTCCGGAGTCCATCTGACTGACCAGGTGACTCTTCTTATGAATAGATATCCTCATTTTTAAGACTTTGGAATTCCTTGCCAAGCTGGCCAATCGGCTTCTACTTTAAATTACATTGCTCAACCAATGGTGATGGCCCTACCCATAATCAAAATTGCCTTGAAAATCATGAACTAGCCTGTTATGCTAGAGTGGCTGTGACTGCTCCTTTGCTTGACCTGCCTAGGCCCAAATGGTATTTTGCAGATCCAAATGCAAAGTCGTATCTACATGAAAAGAAGCATGTGCATAATACTGCTCCATTGAGCATTTGCCAGAAACCATGCTAGCTTGTGGTAATGTATACCCCTTGTCTAGACTTGAGAACCAAACTACAATAATGATGAGTACATCAGGAAGAACATTGAACATGGTTTCATTTGAAAGTCTACCTCACCCACACATGCAGACTTTTTATTTGTTAAAAACAAGGATGATTCTTTATCTGTACTTCTGCTTATATTTTTTCTTACCACATGATCTTCCTGTGCATAAGGTGGTTTGTGTCCCCTTATCTCCCTTTTATGCTAGCCATATACTATGCAATATTTAAAATTGTTAGGAAATTTGACTGATAGAATTATTGATCAAAAATGAAAATTGATAGAGCAAGACTTTTTTTTTACCTTTGCCAATTGGCTAACCATTGTATGGAATTCAAACCAACAATCTGTGTGTGATCAGTATTTCAGTTAGACATAATAGAATAAATCCAAAACCAACTGAAAATGTATTAGGTGGATGGTACATTGAATACTTGTAGTTGATCAGAAGGATTGATTTAAAATGATTGTAATTACAATTGTAATATCTAAATTCCATCAAAGTAAAATTGCATAGTGTATGCTTAGCAATATATTGTACTGTTAACTTTTCATATATACCTGGTACATGACAATACTTATGCTAACCACAGATACTGTTTCAAACACTGACATGTATGTCAATTAAGAACTTGAGAGAGTTGTTTGTTAGAAGTGTGTGAATTGTACCAAAAGAGCAAACCTATTAGGGGTCATGACCTACCATATCCCCACATCTAAATCCAAACCTGCTTTAGTGGGTTCCTAGTATAGATCAGGCAATGTAAAGTAAATGTATACTTCCTACTGGTGATACTATACAAATGTCAGTATCAGTGAAGGAAATTACCTTATATTGTTATACCCTGCAGAATGAGATGTTGGCATCAGTGGCACAGAGAGAGTTACCTGATGAGATCTTGTCAGCTGATCATGCTCCAGGTGACACTGATATAGAATAACTATCACCTGAATATATCTCTGCTGTTCCCTGCCTTTTGTATCTGCCTTTATCGCAGCTGAAGAAGTCGTTTGCCAGTATGATGGGGTAAGGTGATAATATTCTCTAAAATAATTCCCTGGCTTTGTGACATTGCTCTACATGAATATCATGAACATCAGAAGAAAGAAACAAAGTAACTTGCTTCTCTCACTGTAGACAGCTTTCTTTTTCAGGAGCTCTTCTTTACTGTTGCAAACACTTTCTTAATAAAGCCTGTTTTTCTTTAGAACTAAAAAATATAAGAGCGTGCCTTATAATCGGGGAAACAGGGTACCATATTCTGTTCATTTCCTATTCCATACCACCTCATTCTGTATGCTGTGATGTATATTTCACTGTACATTCTACTTTTCCATTCCACATGTGCTGTACTCTCTCTATTCCATTTGCCTCATTCTTTACTCTGTGCTGGTAATTGCAATAAAAGACCTGCCTGGTCACAATGTCTTATTTTTAAGCTTTATTTCCACTACAATAGCCCAGATCCCTAGACTTTAAACACTTGTATATTACACAGTCCTGATCTCTGCACTGAATACATTTCCTGTAATGTATGTTTCTCGCAACTGCTAAGTAGTATGGTACACAATGAAGTGGGTACACTGACCGATTGCTATACTTAATAAGGCACATGCCACTAATGCTATATTTTTCATTATGTAATCCTTACCAATGTGTAATTTGTCTCAAATGCTGGTTGACAAGAGAGTTAAATGGGTTATAAAATTGTTTCTACTGGCTGGGATTTTTTATGTGCAAGCTGTGTCATGTATGCTAGGTGGGATTTTTTTGGCAGCTGGGAATACTTTTGGTGACTGGGGCTCATTTTGCTGGCTGGGGTTGGGGGTTATTTGTGCTGAAGACATTGTGCTGATTGGAGGTTATATTTTTGCGGGCCTTGACACTTGCTGTGTGTTATTACTAAGCCTTATACATGTTTAGGAGTTAAATATTGAAACCATTGCCAGGGTTTATCATTGCTAGCCCAAACGCATGCTAAAATCCTTATTGCTGCCCCTGACACTTGCCAGGAGTGGCATGCGCTACATACATGCATAAGTGCATTAATGCATTTCACAGTTGTGAATCCAGTCTAAATGTTTTACGATGGGCCTGAAACCTGGGAAACAGAATTA
>NC_092865.1:40839163-40840616 GCF_032062135.1 Pyxicephalus adspersus | reverse complement strand
TGTAAATTGTTGTTTACTGCTTTAAAAGTCCCCCACAGGTTTGATGGTCTTTGTTGTGATTTTTGGGATGTGGAAGTATATTTAAATTAAGGTATCAATTTAGAAGAATGTTGTTGGATAGATTCCAGGTCTGTAGACACAACTAGATATTAGAGGATATCTCTTCAAAATAGAGAAAACAGTTGCCATTAAAGATTGCTTCTTCCTGTACTGATGAGAACCCAACTTTTTGGATTTTTAGTCCCAGTAACAATTTAAGCAAGTGAATCTCAGTTGAAGGGACACAGATAATAACAAACCATGACAGGGTTCTAACCACTTTCCATTTTTTCAAATAGTGAGGTTTGGGCTGCAGCCAAACCTAAATTTAATATATTTATAAATCCAAATAAAATTTTCTAATGTTTAATAAGTATTTATGTAATACTGTACAAGTAATTTAATAAGTATTATTTTAATATGTGCTGTTTCTATCTATAATTTACAGATGAAGAAAACTTGACATGTACAACGCCTGCACATATTCATGGAGAGTTACTGAAAAATACTGAAAAACATATTAATCTAATGTGCTTCACGAATCTCTACGAGAGAGACTACATTTTCCTTATGCTGGTAGGGTTTGTTATATTTGGCTCTGGTACAGTTGTGGCCTGGATAACTGGTGTGTGTATTGTCATCTATGACCGACTGTGTGGCACTAGTGAAGACGACGAGGATGAAGAAGATGAAGAACCTCCTCCACCTCCGAAACCCAAGAAAAAAGAAGAAGAGGCTTGAGAGGATACCAGCAATAAAAGTCTGTTTTCCATCAGATGTTATTCATTTCTTTGACTGCATAGAAATCTTTCAATGTAAGCAAATAATAAAATGAATAAACCTAATTCCACACTACCATCATTTATGATAGTTTAATGATGTCAAAATTTGAAACTGAATGAAAGTCTTGCAAAATGTCATTGTTTAAAAGAGGGTACTATAACAGTAAATACTTTATATCTGTAATTTATAGACCCCCACTAAAGGGTGAACTGATTATGGAAAACCTGTACTAACACAAGGACGCTGACCTTACTAATATTTCTTTCGAAAATTCTAGTTACACTATTCTCTCTGTAATCCCTTAGACTTTCAGTCAAGTCTGATCTTCACACTTGTTCTGTGTCAGGATCACAAAAAGCATCGACATCAAGGGATCAGAATGACAACCAGAAAACCAGCATTTTTATAAGCAGAGGTCATCAATGTTCTACATAGCCTTTTTAAGCTAAGCTATCTTTTAAACAGTGATTCAGTCATGAGAAAAAGAAAGTACACTCTTTTAATTCTACGGTTTTGCATATCAGGTCAATTTTTTAGTCATTCTGTTGTAAATATTGCTGATGAACGTGCAACCATTGTCCTGTTACATGACCTAATTTCAGCCTTTACCTGTTGCATAGATGGCTTTACA
>NC_092865.1:40805029-40838075 GCF_032062135.1 Pyxicephalus adspersus | reverse complement strand
TGAATATTCTGGTGAAAACGTTCTCCTTGTTCGTCACTCACCATACCAAGATTTTCTGATAAGACTTCTAGAACTAAGTGCAAGAAATGTATTTTTAATGCCATGTGACAACCCTGTTTCTGGTATGAACCAAGCAGATTCTGAACTCCTGCCTTGAATGCAGAAGACTTATGGCTGCCCAGGAAATTTTCACACAGCCACTTGAATGCATCCCAAGCTTCTAGCTCAGCTGCTGAGACTGATTGTTTGAAAACATCATCCTGCAAAACAGACTTGATCTGTGGCCCTATAAATATCCCTTTATTTTTGCAGGGCTTATGTTTGGAAAACTTTCAACAAGGTGCTAAAACCCCATGGAGTTTGATTTACCCATGGCCTTTACAAGGTTCTTCATCAAGCCTAACGTAATATGGAGAGGTGGCAGAAAAATTTTATGTGGATCAACCAGTTGCATAAACTTGACACTGCTTGTTCTGGGCTTATAGGTATCCCTTGGTAGCCAACCACACATGACATAATGGTCTCCCGTAGATCAGCTCTCCCACAGGCATAGGAAACAGCAAAATTTTGTGGACTGCATCTCCATCATCTCCATTTTTTTACTGCTACAGGTAGTAACTTCATGTTGTCATAGGACTCCTTTAGGTTAATGGAATGGGCAATCAGTAAACTTGGTTTGGGTATACCATTATGCAGTAAGACTGCTTTCAAGCTTCTTTTAAAGGAATCAATGAAGATACGCCATTCAGAGGGAACATGCTCTTCTGACAAACTGTTAAAGAGTTAATTTATATCAAGACAGTAGCACAGTGAGCCATCACTAGTGAAGAACATTGTCAAGTTATGATTTTGTTTTTTGTAGTGAGTTACAGTTACACGCTTTGCAAGCAAGTGCTTCTGTTTAAGCCTTAAAGCAATAAGTTCTGCTTTGTCTTTGGAAATATTTAGATCACGAGTGAGATCATTCAGCTCTGCTTGTGTAAATGTCTCCGGGTCTGAATCTTCATCAGCTAAGTAGTCAGGATCAGATGATTCAGGGTTGTAACTGGCTGCAACTCCAGCGCATTCCTCATCACGTTATACAGAAGCAAGTCCATAATGTGGCAGTACTGGAACTGGCAATGAATCATCATGGGGAACAGGCTTAATTGCAGAATCGAGGCTGGGATTTACAATTTTGTGCTTAGTTTTACCTGAGAATCCACTTTTGTTGACACGGTAAAAATAGCAGTCGTTTAGATGGTCTCACGGTTCTCACCACACTATCAGGATTGCAAATGGCATTGCTGCTTTATGCTGATTTACCCAGTCACGCAATCCGTGTGAATACCTGGTACAGATGACATTTGGAGCCCAAGATTTATCCTGTTCACCAAGTGGACAGCCGAAATATAATTTGTATAAGTTCTGTGGTAATTTGGCGACGTTGTGCTTTCCTCGTGAATGAACCACACATGTAACAGAAACTTTCTGGATCATTAAGGCAATTTCTAGGCACGATGACAAATTAAATCAATTGCATTTAGTGCAGTCTCTAACCTTATAAAAAGAAAACTGTTGTTGAATGTTGTAATATGTTAAGGGTATTTACGAGTTTCACTCAATATATAATTGGCTGCATCACAAAAACTAGACTTGATAGAGAAAATCTGAACACATTTCAAATCTGCATCAAATATACTACAAAGCCCACATAAAATTATATCTGATGAAAATAACATGTTGACCTGTGTAATCAATTAAAATCATAGACTATAGTTTGATCAAGGTCATTATTTATCAAAAGCACCTATATATAATGTGAAAGTAGCAGCACTGTGATCCAAAAAAACAACAAAAAAGCACAGAAGACCTAAAAAGAAGAATGGCAGAAAATCCCCCAATCTAAATGTAAAGCTTGTGGCATCAAAAAACTCAAGGCCATAATTGCTGCCATAGGGGCTTAAATACGAAGGACTAAGTAAAGCCTCTGGATACATGTAAATGTGGTATTTCAGTTTTTCATTTTTAATGAACTTACAAATATGTATAAAATTCTGTTTGCCATATTCCATTATGGGGTATTGAATGTAGATTAATGATAAACAAGAATTTAAATGAGTACAGCATCAGGCTGCAGAAAAATTAAATTGAAAAAAATAAAGTCTGGACACTTTCTGAAGCCACTGTTTATTAATATTAAAATAATATATTATGTATATATATTTGCCCTTCACTACTTTGTCAGTGTCAGCTACTTTTACTTTCTAATTTTCCTAAATGTTGATCATAGAACCTGAATGTGTACACAGGAGTAAAGGGCCCTATTCATACTAATGTGTTTTTAAATGTATTTTTCAATGAATGGTAACATGCATTGCTGAACATGTTGACACTTTTTGTATGTCAGTGTGTTATAACACACATAAACTGACTGCACTTGAGAGGATTTTGAAAAGAAGAATGGCAGAAAATCCCCCAATCTAAATGTAAAGCTTGTGGCATCAAAAAACTCAAGGCCATAATTGCTGCCATAGGGGCTTAAATACTAAGGACTAAGTAAAGCGTCTGGATACATGTAAATGTGGTATTTCAGTTTTTCATTTTTAATAAACTTACAAATATGTTTAAAATTCTGTTTGCCATATTCCATTATGGGGTATTGAATGTAGAGTAATGATAAACAAGAATTGAAATGAGTACAGCATCAGGCTGCAAAAAAATTAAATTGAAAAAAATAAAGTCTGGACACTTTCTGAAGCCACTGTTTATTAATTTTCAAATAATATATTATGTATATATATTTGTCCTTCACTACTTTGTCAGTGTCAGCTACTTTTACTTTCTAATTTTCCTAAACGTTGATTATAGTACCTGAATATGTACACAGAAGTAAAGGGCCCTATTCACACTAATGTGTTTTTAAATGTATTTTTCAATGAATGGTAACATGCATTGCTGAACATGTTGACACTTTTTGTATGTCAGTGTGTTATAACACACATGCATTAATGTGCATTACACAGAAAAATACCAGCTGGCCCTACTGAAATCCAATCAGCTCCCAATGTACTGTAGTGAGATGAAAACACTGCCAATTCTGCACTGGAATCTTAAATTCTCAGCCAGGACTGACAACACTGCTTTGGGAGTGGATACATTCTTGGTGGAGTTTAGTTTTGGCAATACATTTGTGAGCCCCTGGTACAAAAAAATAGCACTTCTGGCTGTTACCTTCCTGTACAGTGCTGCCTTAGCACACACAATAAAGAATTACTCTTGGGTTCCTGTATGCAGACCTACATCTTCCCACCTTAACCATAAACAATATTTATTTTCTTGTACATACATTTTTTCTGCATTTATGTATAAATCTTAAATTAAAATGTATTGTATTATTCTTAAATTAAATTACATTTAATGCACCAAAAAAAGAGCATCACCTCACAACACACAATTGTTTGGTGGTTTGGAGTCATGGTGCACTGCAACACAAGTGTGTTGGGGTGTTATAAATGGCAACACAGAGCACTAATGGATGTCATACTGTGTGACTTGCCAAAAGTACAAAGGTGATGCAATAGTCCCACTCCGTTTTTATTTACAGGTAGTCCCCGAGTTAAAAATATCCAACATACGGACGACTCCTAGATACGAAGAGGGATTCCCTGCTCGCTTGTGTGCAGGACAGAGGCTTGATGGGGGGGTCGCATGAATTGCAGAAGAAGTCTTTTGGTAAACACAGTGAGTGATCCTAAGGGCTAAGCTATTCTGCAACCTTTTGTACCTCTTTAATGACCAAGACAAAGTTGTTTCTTTTTGCATATCAAAGCACAGCTTGCTCCAGATGTTGAATGTCTAGGCTCCATAAAGTTTGTTTGTTTTGTTTGTGATTAACTCACAGTTAGGATTTTATACAGTAATTGAAACCACACTGTGCATGCACAGAAAGGTAAAAATAAATATGTTGAGACAAACATCTGACCTAATTGTGTTTATTAAAATAATGTACCGGTTCCAACTTACATACAAATTCAATTTAGGAACAAACCTACAGTCTCCATCTAGTATGTCACCTGGGGTCTACCTGTACATTATTTTATGCTGCAAATATATTAATATACAATTTGTATATGGAGAAAGTTGCTCATATCCTGGATCTAGTGATTAGAAAAGCAGGTTTTATTAGAGATCAACATATGTGTTTTCTTGTTATACACTTATAGTTTGTGGCTTGGTTACTTTAAACCATTTAATTACGATCTATTAGTATAAACTATTGTGTGTGTGTGTGATTTTTTAAATATTACTAACAAGTGCTACACATTGTGGAGTGTACAGATGTACTATCAGGACCTATCAGTAGAATACCACATCCCTGACCAGTGTTCTCCCCAGCCCCTTTTAGCTGGGCGCATCACCTGGCACTTTCTAGTAACCACCCGGCTGTTTTTGAGTGCTTACTGAAGAGTTGGGTCACAATACAGGGGGCTGCCACCCGCCTACAGATTCTTCCCACCCAGCTTAAAAAAAATTCTGGGTTGAAGACTGCTGACATCATGGCTAAGCAGGTCATATCAGAACATTTTGTCTCTTCTGATAACAGAACACACTATGCTGGTCCACATAAGTAATTTGGTCATCTCACCAGTTATTCAGGATACCTTGCTCCTTTCACACATACATACACTGCCTGGGGAATGGGATCCAGTTATGATCTGGAGTTGCTGTGGTTGGAGAGGAATGGGTTCAGCATCATTAAAGGCTCGAAAATAGGTTCAGCTGACTATCTGAAAAAAATGAATGAGCAGCATTTTCTATCAGTGGATTTTTTCTTTCTTGGTGGTATGAGCATATTCCAAGATGACAATGCCAGGAATAATCTGGCTCAAATTGTGATAGAGTGGCTCAGGAAACATGAGACATTACTGGATTGGCCTCCACAGAGCCCAGACCTTAACCCCAATGAGAATGTTTTGGATGTGTTGGTGAAGACTTTAGGCAAAAGTTCGGACATTCCCATCCTCCATACAAGATCTTGGTGCAGATGTATGCAGGGAAATAGACTTAGTGGCATTGCATAAACGTATCGATATGACACCATGGTGAATGTGTGCTGTAATCCAA
Source organism: Pyxicephalus adspersus (assembly GCF_032062135.1). Lineage (NCBI taxonomy): Eukaryota > Metazoa > Chordata > Amphibia > Anura > Pyxicephalidae > Pyxicephalus > Pyxicephalus adspersus. The sequence continues at coordinate 40,832,969 of NC_092865.1, read as the reverse complement.
AATACTGGACTGTGTGATTTTATTTGGCCAGGCAGTGTATGAAGCTGCTGCAATACAATTCGTTTTGTCCATGAGATTCACATTGGGTTAAAATGTGAACTGGTAATGAGGAGGTAAAACCAACAATCACAGCTCTATGTTTGTGGCAAATAATAAAAGTATTGATATGGAATTCATGGTACACAGTAAACTTTATAGAATCCCAGGGCCCAGCATGTGCTCTGATACCGGGCTCACAGGGCCTACAATGAGGGAAGACACAAAGGTTTTATCCAAACTCAGCCTGATGATGGCAAGTTTTATTGTATTACCACACTCAATGAAGATTTTATTTTATTTATTATGTTACAAATGACAGCTTTTTAGTTTTGTGTCACCACTTGATATTTTTTTGTTGTTTCATAGGCTGAATATTATGAAATATATGAAGAGGGAGGATGAGTAAGCGGCATTTTGCTGTGCTCCCCTCCATAGAAATGCACAGAGGTCATTCATCAGTCTGCCAAAGCCGGGATGAGCACAATAATCTGATGTGTATATAGCTTAAAATTGACCTAATCCCTCATCATTCCGACAGTGATTGGCGCTCCCTGCTCAGTGCCACAGATTGCAGGAAGAGCCTCCCCGCCATACCTGGGGGCAGATTCACATCTCTATCAGAATCAAACCTCGCCAATCTCTCACACTGGTTCCTAAAAACACAGCGTCTGCACATTGACAGCTGGCGTGGGTGAACAGGCGGCCCCCAGTAGAAGCTGCGTGTGGTGTCTGCCCAGGCGAGCGGTGCCCTGGAGTCAGGTAACTGCACCATCAGTAGTAGTCGTAAAAAAAAAAAAAAGAGAGGGGGCCGCCCCACTACATCCCTGCCTGTGTCAGAGTGACGTCATGATACCCTATAAGTAGGAGTGACGTCATGATACGCCCTAAGCCTGTGGTCAGTACGGCCTGCCTGAAAAAAAAATGACGGCACTGCGTTCCCACCCCACAACATAGTCAATAAAGCTACAATTCAATTAAAAAATGTCGGCCAATCAGACCGGGCACAGAGCCTGTGGGGGAGTATGCTGCAGGGGGTATAGGGTTGGTTTTCCCCTAACCTACCCACCACAAAATGAGCACTTAGCCCTTGCAGCTTGCCCACTACAGGGGCAAATATTAGTTTTATACAGAGCGCACAGAAGGGATGCTGTAGGACTGATATACTTACCTGTGAGCTCCATCTGCTGTTACCCCATGGATGAATTCAGGCTGTCACAAACCAGAAGTGTTTTTGTCTTTGTTAGGTGGAATGTAAACAACCAAAGGGCAGGAACATTACCCCAACACCAGGCCCTGGACATTAGTATTACAAAAGCAACGAAAACCGCTAAATGATTGCCAAAAGTAATAAAGTTACATTGCCATTGAACGTTCCTGTTGTACGGTGCCTGACTGGAGTGGGAGTGGCCTGTGTGGGGCTCCGCCCCTCGGTTATTATCTCCTCCCCCAAGTCACAGGGCGATTCTTCGTTCGGTGTGTCGGTTCCCTCCGGTCCAGGTGAGAGAAGTGCAGCTTGGTGCAATGCTCCGGTCCCCTGTATCACTACATATGGCGGGCACTGACACGGAGCCCTGTCTGTAGAGGGGCACGGGGCAGGTGTTTCACTCGCAGCTTCCTGTTCTGGTAACCTTGACCGTGCTGTGTAAGGACACGGGGTCAGATGATGTGTGCAGATCCCAGTCCTGTCCATACATTTCTATGGGGACAATGCTGTATGGATGGATGGGGTGACCTGTATGTGAGGAGTGTGAGGGGGACATTGATCAGACTGTCCTGGTAGTGCAGGGGGGGTCCTCTACAAATCCTATAATAATAGTACATGGGCCTGAAATGGGGAATCTATTTACCCCATCCCCCACCTGCAGGTGGATCAGAGGACCTCCATGGAGGGCTTTATAGCCATGGCCTTCAGCACCGGGGCAAGGTGAAGGTGTCATGGCAATGGCTGGCCAGGCCTAGGTGAGGATGACAACGCCGTCCTCCCACAAATTTTCCAGTAAAACATAAATCTAATTTCCAGTTTATTTAGATATGTCTTAATACATAAAAGGTGCACAAACTATATTCTGTAATGTATTGCACTACAAGCTATGGTGGTCCATAACCAAACATATCACACACAAGGAATGGCACCCTTAGGTGTAACATGCAAGTTGTCGCGGGGGCCGCATAAGATCCAGACTTCCTCCCTTCTGCTGACATTTTTTTTTACCAAGACAAGCTTAGTATTCCGATGCCCATACCATCAATGGTTTAGCACCTTGCTGTGACGATGTTAGGTGTGCCCGAGTCACCCTGAGGACTGCAGACACAACACACCCGCTCCATAAAAGGAGTTCAGACATCTTGGAGCCTAAATACATATTCCCAACACATTTTCATCATGCTGATCCCCGCCCTTAGTGCTTTATCCTGTACTCCTTGTATCCTGAGCACTCCATTATTCACTGCTTACTTTCCATTCACTTAGTGTCCTTGCGCAACTTTTACTGATCAGTAGACCACCGGTAACATCTAGATATATGGCTGAGCTCCACATAGGGCTGCAGTTTTACCAGCTGCCATATTTGTATTCTAACTAGCCTTTCATATCAGGATCCCCTTCCACAATATTCTCCATGTTAGTTTAAAAAGAATTGTAATGGAAAGACTTGTTATACTTATCCCATGGTCATGTGACACATGGGGGTCCCGGGTGTTTTTCGCTGCTGAATAGGAGGGTTTCTATTAAGGCACTTACATTGCTGGCTGTAGGATATGAACACATCCTATTGGCTGTATACAAGCAGGACTTTTCAGTTCCTGAAGACTCCTGCCATGTGATGAGATCAGGACAAGGGGATTAGTTGGTATGGGCATAGACTAGTCAGGACTCTCTACTTGTGGAAGGACTTTCAGCCGCGGACTTAGAGGAGTAAAAATATCTGTAAATGACAGTTTCCTTTAAATGTTAACTGGTGAGGAAGATGAATGGGTGGTTGGTTTACTTTGTTGGGGATGGACTGAAACTTTTTTTTTTTTTTCTTTAATAAAAGAGTGCTAAATGGTCCACAGGACAACATATTGCTAGAAATGTTGACTACACATTTCATGTGTATATTCTTTGTTGTTCATATCCTGGTTGTCCTCCAAGCATTGCTTGTTCATCTTCTCCTATCCGCCTCACCCAGCTTCTCGTGTATTCCGTGTTCTCAATGGTCACTCACACAGCTATATGGAGTACTTGACGAAATGTCCTAAATGTGGTGAACAGTAAACTTTTGATCAAACTCTTTATCCAGACACAATGCTTTTTTATGTTGCTGGGTGACTACTTATAGAATACAATACAGTTGTACGGTTATAATATACGAGCGTATACAGGTTAGCCAACAATACCACATGTCTGTGTCCTCATTTACAGGTTCAAGATGGTAGTCCTTTCTAAAGAACATGGCTATGTGCTCCTCACAGGAGCAGCCAGCTTCGTTATGGTAACTCATCTGGCTATAAAGGTGTCAAAGGCTCGCAAGGAGTACAATGTAGAGGTAAGATGCAAATCTTTTTCAGCTTGTCTAAAGTGTTTGTTTCTCAGAATGCAGTGTGTTAAGTGTGCAATTGCTCATAACAAGCATTGGATTATCATAACATAGCATTGGATGGGTTCTGTAAGTACTTCAGGTCTTTGTTATATTTGACACATAGAGTAATAAATAAAGAAAACAATCTAGGCTTTTAACATGCCTGGCATAATGAGCTGTGGTGTCTAAATTTAAAGCTGTGAATCTGACATTCACTGAAAAATTCCTTGGTGGAGTATCGGCCATTGCCACTCAAACACATGAAGCTGGAAGATTCTCTACCAGGGATTGCTTCAGTGGAATCTGATTCACTGCTTTATAAATCCCTATGAGTGTCTGACCAGGACACAGGTAAGGTCAGTATTCTTCCTAGACTGTTTTTGAGCTGGGTGGGAAGAAGCAGTAGGTGAGTGGCAGCCCCTGTATTGTGATCCAACTCCAAAGTAACTATCCTAAAACAGCCGGGTGGTTACTGAAAAGTTCAGAGTGGTGCGCCCAGCCTACGGGCTAGGGAAAACACTGAAGTTTTATGGTAATTAGCTGATCATGTGAGCTGCATACTTATTCTGAGTCAGGAATTGAGAAAGTATTAAAGAAGAGGGTTAGAAAAGCAATTAGTCAACTGGCATTTATTAAAATAGTCAGCAATATCCGCCTAAATAATCTCAGTATAGGTACACTCTTGCCTTTTAGTTTCCTTTTAACAGGTTTTTTAATAATACCGCCTACTTCATGTGACCTACAAGTTCCACCTCTATATGTAGGCACAGGGATTTTATACTTATGCTGGGCAATGTAGCATGGCATCTATATATACTATACACAATATATACTTCAGCTACTGTGCTTGACTATGTACCTTAGCCATTATGCCATATATTCATTTAGGTTCTGTTTATTTTTGACCTATATGTATTATATTACTTACTTTATGTCCAATATGTGATTTACATAGGCCGTGCAGTCCCCATTATAGCCCTGAGAAAGGCAAATTGGGTGAAATGTGTTGGGTGACTAAGGCTGAAATGGTTACAAAATGTTTGTAGTTGTTTACTGTATAGTACGGACACTGTAACCCAATGACAAAATAATGGGTTGGGTGATTCACAAATTGCTTGTTATTTAATTACCGGTATATATAAAGTATCCTGTAAATTCATAATTACCTTGCAAAAATCAGCCTTCAACCCCCAGTGTTATTTCTTTTGCTATTTTATGTACATATATAACTACAGGGTGGCTGTTAAAATATTTACCAATTCAACAGAGAGACAGAAAAAAACTCTATTCAAATGTAGAAAATTTGATTTTGCAAGGTTAAATAAGGTGTTTGCACTGAAACATACCTATCATGATATCAATACATATCTGTGGGTATTAGTGCAGGGTTGGGCTTTTATCTCTTACTAAAATGTTATTGGAAAATTCGGGTAACTTTATTTTTGATGGGACTGGCATTGTCCTTCTGTCTGGAATTTTTTGCTGTTAACTACACTTGTTCATTTCCCCCCACAAGTACCCTGCCTTGTACAGCGATGATCCAGAAAATGGCAAGATCTTTAACTGTATACAGCGGGCACATCAAAACACGTAGGTATTTGTGTCTGAGATTCTTATTAATTAGTAGCTCTTACTTTGTTTTATGTAGCATTGACATCTTCCGCAGCGCTTTACAGAGTTCATAATCATGTCACTAATTGTTTGTCAGGGAAGCTCACAATCTAATGTCCCTGTTCCTGCTATAGTTGTATGTCATTGTTCAAAGCCAATTAAACTGCCAGCAATTGGGAGGAAACCAGAGTGCTCATTAGAAACCTATGCAATCATGTAGTCTACATTCGTACTTTGGACTCTTTAAGTTCTGCAAGGCCACAGTGCAAGCCACGAATATACCTTGTGTTATGAGTCCTGCAGCTTAGATCACACTGAGCAATAGAAGACCCTAGTCTGAGCTTCCATATTACTTACCGCTTGTCGCCCTGTGGATAGTACATCACATAATAATGCCTAGTACAATCCGGAACACAGCAAGTTCGTTTTATTCCCTAAAAGACAACATGGCACTGGAAGGTGTGTGTCACATAGGACACAGCAGTAGTGATTGACATTTCCTGAAGTTAATGGGTCTTGTGAAAGACTGAAAGTTTGCATACAGGATTGGTGTCAGCTGCTAGGTCCCTTCACAAACATTTAGAGGCATGTTGGTAGTCGGATGGAGTAAAATAAAGAGCAGCACGGCTTTCTGACAGGGACCAGAGGCAGAAACAGCAAAGACTGGAGTTTTAGGATGTGGTTGGAAAAATTACTACTCAAAAACAAAAAATGTACACATAGCAAAATACTAAAGAGGATTAACACTGATGCTTTGAGATTCCCTCCTATACATTTTTAAATTATTAACTATGTGTAAATATAGCTAATAAATGTAGCACACCATATTGATTTGTATAGTTTAAATATGCAGTGAACAGTTTTCATTTGAATTCTTTTGTTGCTAGGAAATATATCAAAGCATGCAAAGTTTAGGTGCTATAATTCATTATTGACCCTAAACCTGAACATACTCTCTAGGCCCAATAACAAATATAAAACAGTAAACATATCATCATCTTTCATAATAGTATATAGTCTATCAACATGGATTCCAAAAGGTATAATTATCATTATCCCATGGTCATATAACATTATCTCTGGTTTAAGGGGGTAGTTCTTAAAACAATATAGTCTGAGTTTCTTTAATTTCACAAATGTTAATTTGTTCATATTCCTACAGCGTGCTACTAGTGCTCTTGGAGTTGTTTGGATTATTGGCAGGGAGCTTTATGCCTCAGGATACTCCACAGGAGGTAAGTACAGAAACAGATCACTTTTTTGCCTTAATGCAAATATAAAAATACCAATTGTGGTTAGTGCAGACAAAGCCATCTGACACGTGTTGCATATACATCAAACAGTAAAAATAATAAAACTACAGACAAAAAAATAAAATACCTTCCTTACTACGCCACCTGTCTTGAAAAAAAAATACTTGGGGGGATATATTAGGCAGGAAATGAACAAGCCTATTCTTGAAGGTGGAGTACTGGAAGCAGAATCGTTGAGCAAGCATCAGATTGTTTTGGTACCTCCAAAACTGCAGACCTAACGGTATTCCTGTCATGCAGTTGTTAGTACTCACTAAAAGTGGTCTGAGGAAGGATAACCCGTGTCAGTAGGTGCTAAAAAGTAGCTTTAGATTCTTTTTGTTTTTTAGAACCTGATAAAATCATGTATACATTTAAAACAAATCTTTCATATCTTATATTATAAGTAGTGCTAATTAAATCATCATTTAAGGCAAACTGTTGTTTAACATAATATTTTTTGATGTCACAGTGATCCTTTTTCTCTTGTTAAAATCTGTAGTAGATCCAAAGAAACGTTCAAGAGGAGCCATTGGATCTTTTGCCCTGATTGGCCTGTTTGGTACTACAATATGCTCTGCCTTCAAATTACTTGGTTGGTCTTTTAACCCAAAGACATGGTGCTAGACTGGGAAGAGACAGCAAATGGGAACAAAGTGCTACTTTCTGTTGCTGATTTAGTTTGATTTATCCCTATTTGTACTGCAAGGGGTGAGGAGAGACCTGTGCAAATATAGTATGGTATCATGTAATCAATCTGTATTTTCTAAATAAAATACCTAAAATGTTTTTTTTTTGTTTTATTATACAAATGATTCTAAAAGCTAAGTGTCCTAGCCTAAAGGGTTGATTCTATAAATATTCCCTTACTTTGAACAAAACAGGTGCCATGAATTACAATTTCGATGTTCAGCTGGTATAGTTTGAGTCACATATGCAATTTACTTTTGCTGCAAAAAAAAAAAAAATAAAAACTGAACGAACGCGCTCAAAGAGTAGTAATTCCATTTTCAGGGGTTGTAATTATCACTGGTATTATTATCGAAACTTGTTAAACATGTATGCACTCTTAATATACAGAATATCAAGAGTGTGTATTTATTCTTGGATGCTCTGGTTTCTGTCCATGCCAAAACATAAGGAGTTCAGATTTTGAATAAATTGACCTTAGTTCAGTATATGGATTCTTACATGACTAGATACGTACTGTACATATATAGTACTGTACTAGATATGTGTAGAATAGGAAGGTTCTTAAATTTAAGGTGAAGGACACAAAACAAAATTATCACATTTACTCCTTCCCGCACCTGCAAACCCTTAGGTTCCCATATGTACCCATCATAGTGTACTATTCATCCCTTGTCACTGATTTCATAGGTTGTAAGTCAAATGGTGACTAAGTGCACTGCCTGATTCATGGAAAAGCAAAGATGCACAATGAAGCAGCACACAAGCAGGGAGCTCTATGCTTGTGGCCACTGTCCTGACAGTGGAGGGGGGCAAAGTTAAAGCAGTTAAACCTGCTGTACTTCTCTATCACCATTGCAGGGTACAACCCTCTTCATACTTTCACATCTTTGTTACAATCTTCGGCCTTCTTGTTTGGCCGTACCGGAATGACTTAACTCCCGTAAGCGGGCATTCATTCCCAGCGTGTGCAAGGGAAGCCGGAATTATGTTTTCCCTGGAAACAGGGCTGCTGAGCTGTGCATGCTCTGCAAGATCAGGTAGGTAAATTCAGTTCCCCAGCATGATCACACCTACTTATTGTATATTTTTAAGCGGGACTTTTGTTTCCAATTTAATGAAAACGTGAGCCTACTAAATGTTTATGCAGTACACTTGGCATTGCCTTTGTACCCACACAATATGCATGGATTACTGTGCCACAAAGAATTTCTCATGGAGCCTCTTTTCATTTTAACTAGCTCATCTCACACCACAATCTCCTCCTCCTCAGCTTTAACTGTGATTTCATCCCCATCTCATGCCCTGGCCAAGTCCTAGCACTTTACCAAGGAGCTTCTTAAATTGTCAACACTGTACAAAAAAATGTCACATTGGAAATGAGAATAGGAGTATTGAAACAGCGCTGCAGCTCCACAGGGGTAATGACTATTCAGAAAGACTATGTAGGCAGCGCACACAACCAATTTGGGTCATGACCTCTAGGTTTTGGAACCTGCTGGCACTACTTGAATACTAGAACAATCATGATGTAGATTTGAGAAAAGAAAATATGTCAAAGGATAATTGGATCATACAAACATTGCTTCAGTTTTTTAGCTTTGTAGTGTCTGTAAAATTATAATTCTACAGACACACCACAAAGCTAAAAATACTGAAGCGATATTCTTGTTATTGTCAATGCATTCATTATTCAGCATTTTTTTTTAGTTACTGATTACCAAATTAATTTGATAGTTTGCAGAGCTGTGTGTGGCAACAATTGTTTCACAAGTAGATAGCATGCCACAGCCTAAAGTCCATTTACTGACCAAAGGACATACCTACTTCCAAAGGTAGTAAAAGGCTAATAAACTTTGTGCTGTCTTATCTCTGTTAGATTTCACCACTGTCTGGAATGTTGCATGCACTGTAATCCCTGTATCCCTTACAAACAAAAATTGCAAAATACATTCCTTTTATTCAGTTTTATAAATGTAATTCCATGCAAATTAGATTTGTACTTTGATAACCCAATTCTACAAACCTTCACAAAGAAATAAGTCAGATATTCTGATAGTTTAGGAATCATTTATAGTAAAGAAGGTAACTTATGTGAACATAGTGTTTTTAAGTCAATGTAAAAATGTGCCATTAGTAAAGAAAAAAAGAAATTCAGAAAACTGTTTTACAACTTTCCATAATACTTCTTGAGAATATAACAGTCTTGACAGAGGTTCCATCCAATTTAAAACACGGATTCGACATTCCCCATCTCTACACAGACAGTCTTCAGCTGTGAATAGTACTCCATAGCCACTTGGCCATTCTCACGTCCAAAGCCTGCAGAGACAGAGCTCTATATAACAATTGTTTACAAGCATGCAATGTTAAATAACATTGTATTCCACACTGTGTAAGGAGAAAGTACTTGAGATATATATGTACACATATTCTCCAACCATATTAGGTACAACCTGTTTAACTGCTTGCTAACTCAAAAATCAACCAATCACATGCCAGCATTTCAATGAATTTAGTAACTTTGAACATGACATGGTTGTTGGTGCCAGGTGGGCTGGTCTGAATTTTTCAGAAACTGCTGATCTACTGAGATTTTCATGCACAAAACTATTGCTAGGGGTATACAAAGCATAGTCTGAAAAAGCCATTCTCTAAGCAAACATGCTGTGTTCATTTAAGAGGTTAGATGGGACCAAGCTAATAGAAAGGCAACAGCAATTTAACTAACCACTTGTCACAATGTGCCAAAAATGTCCATTTCTGAATGCATGAATGCCACTCCTATCAACCACAAGCAGGCACCTTTAAATTTACATGTGCTCACTAAAATCGGATATGAGAAGGTTGGAAAACATTTCCTGGTCTTAAATAGTCTTGATTTCTGCTGCTACAATTGAATGATAGGGTCAAAATTTGGCAAAAACATAAAAGCATGGTCCCTGCCTGGCTTGTACGAACTGTTCTGGTTGTTGATGGCATAATTGTGTGGGTGATATTGACAAACTTTGTACCCCTTAGTATCAAATAATCATTGTATAAATACCACAGCCTAATTTATTAGTCTTGTTGACTATGTATGTTTCTTCTGACTGCAGTTTACCCATCTTCTCACAAAGCTCAAACTATCACAAGCTGGTTTCTTGGACATAAGGCCATAAAACACAGGGGATACCAGTGTTAGCAGGAGTGTTTAACGCACGTGAAAAAAAAAGAAAACTGCAGGACATAGGGTCCTGTTTATAAGTGGGATATGAAGGTGATGACACCTGCATGTGAAAAGAAAACATGGTATACTTTCTCCTAGAATTCCTAAATGTCTCCTTTTGTGAAATAGCTCCAGCCAAACAAACACTTACCAGACTTCTTGTAGCCTCCAAAGGGCAGTTCCACTGGGCTGACATTATAGTTGTTGATGAAGCACATTCCAGCTTGTAAAGCAGCAACTACTCTGTGAGCACGCTGTATGTCTCTGCAGGTAGAAAAGAAAGAGTACCTTCAAAGTACCTAAAGCAGCAAAGATTTTTGGGAAGCAGGGGAAACTAATGGGAGTCAACATAAACCGCAGTCATTTCACACCCTTCTTCCCGAGTACACAACATTATTAAATAATTGGTCATGACAGACAATAAATGATGTTTAAAAAAATTCTCAAAGCAGCAGAGAAAACAAAGAAAACATGTTCCTAAAACATTACCTTATATAAACAAAGTAAAAACCAAGTAAACACAGGCACAAAATCGGTAAAAGTCCTTACAGAACCCTACCTGCTGCAGAAATTTGGTTCTTATTATTATTATTATTATTATTAATAAACAGGATTTATTTAGCGCCAACATATTACGCAGCGCTGTACATTAAATAGGGATAATCAAGTAGATCACACAATTCTACAACAAACCTGGCCACCAAAAGATATTTTCTTGTACTTATAGCCAAAATGTTCTTATAAAGGAAACACGGGGAGTAATATTGATCTAACAGTCCTGAAATGTAGCACAACTGCAGTTCTACTCTTTTTGGTTAGGAGTATCAAATTGACAAAATCAACAATAGGAGTACATACACAAGCCCTGTCTGCTGAATCAGACTACTAAACAACAGAAATACTTTTTCTTTTTATTATTATGTTATCCCAAAATCCATGATTATGGCTTGAGTCTGCACAGGCTTTTTTTCTTACTTGAATATTGAGATTCCAGAATGAAGAATTCTATTAGGCTGAGGTCACAGCATCTCTTCTGGCTGTCTCAGCTGATCTCTTTTTGGGTCACTGGGGAACTAGGTGTGGCTACTATTCTATTATTGTGGAAAAATGTGTGTACTGGATTGAAAAATTTGGGGGAGGTATGATTACTTAAGATACTACGTATGCCAGAGTTAAGAGGATACCATATACACTCATCAGTCAACAATAAAACCACCTGCCTAATAATAGGTCAGTCCGTCTTGTGCCAGCAAAACAGCTCTGACTCGTCAAGGCATGATATCCAAAGGGCCTCTGAAGATGCCCTGTGTTATTTGTTACAAAGATGTTGGCAGCAGATTCTCTAGGTCCCACTGCCTTCTCTGATCTGCATTCTTCCCTTAGTGCATCCTGTTGCTATCTCTTTCCCAGGTAATCCATGCTCACCCAGCCATCCAAATAATCTAAAAGAAAAAGTGATTCAACAGAAAGGGCCACCTTCTCTCTTTTCTTTGTGGCCCAGTTCTGATAATCACATACCTATTGTAGACACATTTGGTAGTGAACAGGCATTAGCATGATAGCTCTGACTAACCTGGGATGTTATAATGCATTGTGTTTTGACAATTTTTCTCATAGCCAGCATTACATTTTTTAGCAATTTCTGTTATAGTAGCTCTTCTGTGGGATTAGACCACACTGACTAGCCTGTGCCTGTCACATGTTCACCAGTTGTCCCTCCTTGGATCAATTTTGGTAAGTACTAACCACTGCATAACACCTTACATTGAGAAACTGACTGTTCACTTGTGGTCCAATATATCACACCCTTTGATATGTGTTTGTAATGAGAATCAGTATTTTAACATTACCTGTGAGTGGTGTTATTGTTTTGGCTGAATGGTATGAGGTTTTAATGAAATTGGTGAAAAGATTAATTAAATATAATTACCATATATGCAAGTAAAAAAAAACTAAATAATTAAGTATATTTAGGCAATTTTCATCAGTTTTCAATTGCAACAATGGCTGAATAGATCAAAGCAACCCATCACCAACATTTCTTAACACGACAAAGAAACATGTAAGGACACTGATCATTTTTGCAATATAAAGCCATTTGAAAGTGGTTGTGATTGGCTAAATGTTGCAGTGGGTTGCAATGCTTGCCTTTTTTCTTTTTGCTGTACATCAGCTACACTGATCTCATACATTTGTTTTTATTTTTTTGTCTTAGGGGACACACCAATTTAAACTGGTGCAAGTCAATCAAATCCACTACAATACCAGTTAATTTTTTTTTTTTATCAGTTTCAGTTATTTGACTGCTCCATACAGGGAAACATATACAACAGTGGATGGCAGATCATGCTTAGCATGGATTGCCAACAATAAACTGAAAGCAACAAAGTTGCCTATTCTGTGATCAGCTGAACAAAAATGTACTACTATCTGTTTGATATCTAAGTGTAACACCTTAAAAAGCCCATAACTATATGGATCCTTTATATCCTGTAACTTTTTTAAAAGTAAGCACAACTTTGCAAGATTTAGCAGTCTAGTAAAATTAGTAGCAGTCTACTAAAACTCTCCTCCTGTAAAAAGCATTCCTCCTGAACAATAAAGCCAATGATATGCTTTAAGTAAAGCATTTCATATATTTAACCCATGAGCTATATATTTTTTTGCATGCAAAACTTACCTAAAATGTTTGATTTGCTATGTTGTAAGAATGTGACATGTAAAACTAATGGATGGAAAATAGAGGTGATATGTTGGCTTAATAAATGTAAAGTTATCTGTAATAGACCTTTTGGTTTAAAGCCTAAGCTGCCAATTTACTTATTTAATAAAACAAAATTTTTATTTTTTATTAAAAAAGCACTAAAATCAAATACTAATCAAAACCGATGAAAGGTTATACAAATCATACTTGTACACATTTTCCAAGGAAATGTTGTCCACATATAAGGCTCCCAGCTCCACATGCCGTGAGTGCATAAGTTACTAATAATTTTACTTGGTTGGACAGCCATTAGAAAACAAGAGCCCATATAGAATGTACACGGGGGATTCAGCCTCACACATGTAATTAGCTCTATGTGTAAGTTATATAGAGTGTACATATATTTTGACCAAATGTTAACATTACTGTTACTGTCTATATTATGTTTAGCTACAGAACTGGTGACAGGATATGATAGAAATTCTTTATTATGCTTTCTTGCCACAGCCTCTTGGTAATGCTGATTTCTTTGCCATTCAGCAATATGCTAGCTTTACTTTAGACCCCACCATCTTCAATGTACTGACCTGCTAAAAACTCCTCCAGCCAGACCATAAGTTGTATTGTTTGCTCTTTGCAAAACTTCTTCCTCTGTATCAAAGGGCAGAATTGACATCACAGGGCCAAAAATTTCTTCTTTTACACAGGTCATATCATCTTTACAATTTCCTTTGAAAACAAAAAAACAACAAACACTGAAAAATGAACGAGCATGAGTTTTGCATAAACTGGCATGTGCCATTTTGAAAAACATGATTTGTTATATAGGTAAAAAAAAATCAGTTACATTTCCCACAATATTACTAGATCTATGCTTGTCAACTAAAGCTGATCCCTGTGATAAACTAAATACCCATTTTTACTCACCTAAAGCTTCAGTCACATGATGTTCCAGTCCTGGGTCTTCTGCGGTCTGTTCCTCTGAATGGGGTTCTTCTTGAGGTATCCAACTCACTGCCTGCATGATGTGGACAATTGCTATTGGGTGCCCAACAGCAGGGACTTTACACCATCCAAAAGAGGTGTGACATTATCACAAGGAGACCACCTGGTGCAAGCAGGTTAGCAGTTTCCCACACCAAGAACAAATGCTGGCAGGGGCCCTGGATGGTGGATTTAGCCAAATATATCTTGTTTCAGAAAGTAAGGAGGGGGGCTGCAGGAAGGGTTGGGGGGTAGGAAAAATTAGCTTTCAATTAGGAGAGGGGGTTAATTATTAATAATAAAACAAAGTAAACTGCAATCTACAAATCATCAATTTAGTTTCCTTGAGTTTAGAAAACTTGCTTAATGATTTATACACAACATTTCTCTTTGTATTTTTTACCAATTACATGTGGAGAGGTAGATACCTGAAAAGGCAATCTCTTACATCTGACTTATGCACGAAGTTACTATCAAACTCAAGAGTTAGTATGCTGCAGAAAACAGCCACATTTGATTATGTGTATAAGCCATGCATGAAATAGCATACATATATTCTGAGCATTGTGCATAGAGAATATTTTGTTGAAAAGAAAATAAAGCATGCTACAAAACTAAGCTGTTTATCCCCCCACACCGTTTACCTAATAAAATAGTATGAAATGCCTTTTTATGTTTACCAACCAGTTGCTCCTGCCTCTCAGTGGCTTCCCATAGTTAAACACTTTAATATAGCCAAATAATATGTTTGCCCCAACACATCTATGACTTTGGAGTAGTAACCATTAGGTACTAACACAGTTGAAAACTAAATATTGCACAGCTTTTCCTATCAGTTTAAACAGAGACCAGGGGTAGATAGGTAAAATATTTTGGATACATTTGGTCCATTTTAGAGAACACCTCTTTTCAAAATCTTGCATTTGCTTTGACATGAGCTATTTTAGCTTTAAAGTGAACTGTGATATCTGTACCATTATCATGTCAGAGATATGTAAATGAACCACTAGCAGACTTCACCAAACAAGGGGACCTTGCAACATTTTTGGCTTTGACTGTCTACAGTACATTGTTTTAGAAGTACTTTTGATTGCAAAGTTGCATCTGAACAAACCACAACTGTGCCACCATATTAGAAAAAAAGAAGCTTTCTTCTGGCAACCAATCCATACTTATTCAATCTTTTTCCAATTGTACTTGTGAACTTTACCATTCTAACTGAGGCCTGTAGAATTAGAGATTTAGCTCGTTTTTTTTTTTTTTTTTGCAATTTTTCTGAGCATTTCTGAGTCATGTCACAGAGCATTGTCTTACATTAGGGCAAATGGCCTTCTAACCCTTCCAAGATTGATAGGCAGCTACAATTGCTTCTCTAAGGTCATTGCGGATGTCTCTCCTCATTAACATTGTGTAAACAGACACCTGAATGCCCTAAACCAGCAAACTGTCAAAACTTTTTTTTTCTTAATATGCAATGTATTGTCTTGAGGTTGTGTTTACCCATTTTAGGGCCTGATAGAAAAACAGATTTGTTTTTTTTACTATGCCCTGATATGCAGAACCTTAAAAAAAGAGTGTGTACTTTTATTTTGTCATGACTGTATAATGAAGACATGTGATTCAAAATCAGGAAGAAAAAGCAAAAGTAAACCACTTCCACATAACATCAAAAATATTCTTCCAAAACATATAGACACGTTCTTCATCTACAGATTTAGGTATGTAAGCACACAGAAATACCTAGTACACAGGGGTTCATGAAAAATCCTCCTTTCAGTTTAGGATCTTTTGGGGTGTAAGGATCTCCTCCAGTCAGGATTTTTGCACCCTATATGATTAAAATATGGTAATTTAAACATTTAAATTATTTCAGTACTATTTGACAAATAAATTAATGACACACATTAATGTATACTGTAATCACATTTTATTAAAGTAATTTCTGAGCTCTAATTATAATCTGAAGCAAAAGTCTGCTAATAAGGGTAATATTTATTTGTTAACCTTTTTAAACATTTTCATTTGTTAGCACTATTAATACTAATAAATGTTTGTTTTTTGTATTACATATCAGTTGACATCAGGAACATGTGGAGTGGCTTTTCCACCTAAAAGCCTGAATGGTTAGCAAAGAATAAAAAGACCATCAAACTGTATAAGAAAATTCCACAACATATAAGGCTATCTGACCTAAACTGAAAGCACTTGCTTCACAGTCACTTTCCACTTACTTGTTCCTTTGCGCCCTTAATGAAACCAAAAACTTTGTCCAGTTGTATGCGGTTAATGAGTGGTCCCATCCTGGTGTCTTCCAAAAGAGGGTCTCCAATTTGA
The DNA here is from genome assembly GCF_032062135.1 of Pyxicephalus adspersus. NCBI lineage: Eukaryota > Metazoa > Chordata > Amphibia > Anura > Pyxicephalidae > Pyxicephalus > Pyxicephalus adspersus. Next base: position 40,816,547 of record NC_092865.1, on the reverse strand, counting down.
ATTTTTTTAACCTTCTCCACTACCATTTCTGTAAACTTCTCCAGAATATCTCGTTGAACAAACACTCGTGTTCCATTGCAGCACACCTGAAGAGTACACAAAAATTAAGTGTTATAGGGTAACAATGGAAGAACAGTAAAAAAAAAAGTTAAAATGTAAAAAAAAAATAATAATGAATAAAAAAAAATCACGATTTACAATGTATGTGTTAAAAAGTTCCCATTAGCTACAGCCACTAATTTCAGGACAAACATTTTTTTTTTGTAGCTTTCTGAAGTCGTTCACTTAGAATTACATTGGTGTAGTAGTGTAATAAATTTAATTGATGTGTGCTATAAGGAACGGAAATTTTTCTGCCAAAATGCTCACTCAAATACTAAACAAAAAAACAAATCCAAAACTATATGAAATTAGGAAGAAATTTGGAGCTGGTATATGAGGGCAGACTTTTTTTTTTAAACTTTTTGTCCAATAAAAGTGAAGTGGATCAGAAGAAATATCTTCTGCCCCTTCTTGTCCAGTTATCAACAAGTGACTTGACATGTTGGTGAATCTTGACTAAAAGTACATGTGCCATGTGTACAAACGACATTTGAATCTGACTGAGATGCTGATAACTTTCGATTAGGAAATAAAGACTGGGAGGGCAGAATATTGTGTGCAGAGCAGTGATTAAATTACAAAACAAGTTACAGCAGTTTAACAATTCCATTAACCTGAAAGGCAGCATACACTATGTTAGAGACCACCCAAAGGAGAACAATTCACATAGTGAAGTTGTTAAAAACAAGTGCTTGTTCAATTATTCCGTGCAAATGGAGATGGGTTGATTCAATCAACTCTAGTTAAAACATTAAAACTGGGCTACAACTCATGATATAGTGGGGGAAAGGCATTGGGTAGAGAGTCTAAGGCATGTTACAGAATTTTAAGAGGGAGAAATGAAGCAATCCAGCGCAAAAAAAAATCTATAAAAATCTATTTCAACATTACCAACTCTACATGTAACTAGGCAAATGTTGAGTGTGTTACAAATCTTTTGTGGATACCACTGTGTAAACTAGTGAAGGTTATTCTGATACTGTCACAATCACACTTTACCTGTCCCTGGGTTAGGAAATTTGCCATCATTGCACCATTCACAGCATTTTCCAGGTTACTGTCAGAAAAGATAATGAGAGGAGACTTTCCACCAAGCTCCAAAGTCACGGGTTTAATACCTTTGGCTGCCATGCCCATGATCTGCAAAGAGACATGTTGGTTTACAACTTGTTAATTATTTCTAAAGTATGTAGTATTCCTGTAGTTCTGGTTCATTCTTATTGCAGAATAGCAGTCCAAGTGCACTGTACATTCCAAATGATTTTGATGTATGATCAGTGGTCACATTTGGTCTGCTTCAGTTAGGTGAGAAAACTTTGGAAACTTTAGAAGTAGAGAAAGGCAAAAAGGACTAACATGTAAATAAAGGTGTTACATTGTCAAACAGTGCATTTCATGAAATGATAATACCTTAAAAGAAAAAAAAAATAGGAGTAAAAAACTGCCCAATTATATTTGGAGATGCGTAAATTTACCTTTGAGCCAGTAGGAACACTGCCAGTAAAGGATATTTTTGCTACATCTGGGTGATTACAGAGAAATTCTCCAGTGGCAGCCCCTCCTTGCACCACATTGAAGAGACCAGGTGGACCTCCTGCCTCTTTAAAGATCTCAGCAAGCAAAACGACTGTTATTGGAGTAAAGGGAGATGGCTTGTACACCATGGTATTTCCTGAAGAAAGAACAAAATATATGAATTTAACCACGTGTGTGTGTGTCGCAGCCATAAAGGTTTTTTTATGTTTTTTTTTTTTTTTTGTTTTTTTTTTAGCTTATTCTTGCCAAGTACTGTACATAGTAACAGTTAAAACCTAAAACGGTATTCCATATGCACATACAATAAAAAAATTGCAACCTATCTGTCATTGTGTGCCTGTTTCTGTTTTACCAAACAACACATCTCAGTTCCTAGATAAGAAAAGATGCATTTATTCAAGACAGGCCGATTAGGTCTGTAGTATTGTGGGGTGAGGAATGCCCTTCCAGGAAGGCATCAATCAACCTTATAAAAATTTCAGTGGGCATTCACGGCTATCACATGTTATATATTCTGCATACCCTGGAAACATTTAGAGAGGAATAAAGGGATGCCTTTTTTTAGCAGTCAGTTTTTGAACTACAAAAAACACTCGGCAAAGAGCAACAAAGTATTTATCTGCTAAGGTGTGAAAGGAGTCAAGTTATGGGATTTCAATGCAATGTTTTCAGACATCTCTAGAGATGATAAAATTATGTGATTTTTACCCAGACTTTGGGGCACAAGAGAAAGCTCTGCAGCAAGAGGGTTTTTTTTTTAATTGATATCAAAATATATGTTTATTTCTTTTTATTTCTGGGGCGCTTTTGTATTTCTTTCACATTTGTGCAGAAATTCAGCTTTAGTAGTCACTGTTCTTTCTTGAGTGGTCTTGTATCTGGCTCCAAACATAGTTTTCCACAGCCCATATTGGGTGGACATGCTTGGCCACCACCACAACTCTGTTCTCTGCACAGGCAGAGCACAATGAATGTCACTGATACCTTTACAAAGCAATATCAATCTCGAAAGGCATTCATTGCACATGAAGCAGATTTCTAGCCTTTCTTGCCAGTTAAGAATACATTTCAATTAATGTTTTTGTGCCTGAAGTTCTGCTGTGAAATAGTGTATCTATATAATGCTGATGTGTAGAATGAGTTCACATGAAGTAACACTAAGTTTATATTAGGCAGTACACATACCACAAGCTAGAGCTGGCCCAGACTTCCAGCATGCGATCTGGAATGGGTAATTCCAAGCACCAATCCCGACACAAACTCCAAGAGGTTCCCTCCTTGTGTAAGCAAATGAGCCACCAGTAAGTTGGACGTGTTGGCCTAAATAGAGGGTTAACAACAAAAACATATTACACATAAAACAGGAAAAACATTTTATTACAAAATCATATATGTAAAGGATTAATGTACTCTACAAAGCAGCTCTTACATTACAATATACTTATACAGATAATTACTGTGTATTTAGAAGTTGAAAATATGAAAAGAACTCTGCTCCTTTTTGGGGTTTGAACAAAGTGTGAAAAGGTTAGGAACTCCATCTGATTTTGATTATAGAATAGAATCAACCATTGAACCACATATTAGTAAGCAACTGTAATTTAGGCTTAGGGGCTTAGGAGGGAGCAGTGACATTTCAGCAACTCAGTAAACATTGGAATGACTACTACTAAAACATATGGCACTTCTAGTTGTCTTCACAGTTAATCTTCTAATCCTATAAAAAGAGGGCACACAAGACTTCTACACTCCTATGTGCAGAGAGAAACCACATGGTTAAAGGCCCTGGAAAGTTTTTACATGCATTAAACTTTACTATTAGTGCATCCCAGTAAAGAATGGACTCAGATCTGTAAGCATGAATATTATTTGGAGGTAAAAACACGCAGGGTTCCAGGTGTTTTCGCTACAGGACTTTGGTGTGATCACCAAGGGCATTTTTATTTAATATAGAGGTCCTGTACAGGAAATGTTTTTATTTTTTTAATATTCTGGCATCCTAATTTTAAAAATGCACTGCACGTCACTTTCCAGCTGCTACAAACATTGACTCTGGGATGAGTCGAATTCTTACGCAGGTCCTGCTGTCAAATTTTGGCCAGAGTAGGATGAAGTATTCATCTGCAAGTGTGCTTGTAATGGCTTTTTATAAGGCAAAACACTCTACAATATTAATAAATTTTGGATGCATCTTACCAGCCATACTTCCAGCAAGCCCAGCATAATATTCCAATGTCTGCCATGAAATCTCTATATCCACTCTGGCCTCAAAAATTGATTTTCCATTGTTTATTGTTTCCATGGTAGCAAGTTCTTCACTGCGCTCCTGTTAAAAATATCATAACCAGCAAATTATAAGTTAGTTTGTTCATACGAGGAAATGGTAATTGCTTGTTTTACCATTTGGACAGGTATATCATTTATTTCTATTCCAAACATCTGAAAAATATGCAGCCATTTTAACAAATGAAAAGCGATTAAATCTACTTTCCTTCATTTTTAGTCACAAATATTCTCTTTAAGATGCCCTTCATAAACAAACACATTACCCCTGATTTATTAAAACTCTCAAAGACTGGAGAAGATAGACTTTTAATGGACAACCTGAGAAAATAAAGACAATTCTGCAATCTTTTAGTTTACAGTCAGCTATGAAATAGTTAGCTATTAACATTGTTTAGCTTGCAAAGTCTGTTTGATGTTTAACATTTAGTTTAACTCAAGAAAAGAGTTTACAGTTAACCAATATAATTATATTATGCACATTTACAATAACCTGTAGTTTAAAGTTAAAATAAATAATAAGTACAACTTAATGAAACTTCAGTTTTCTTAAATACAAACATCTTGGCTGTAATAAAGATTCCTAGAATTCTTGCAATACATATTTCAAGAAACTATTCTTATCTCAATCAAGAGATTGAATAAGAACAAGTCAGACTATGTACACATGTGCAATAATTGTAATTGGAAAGGATCTTTCACGATCCTTTCCAACGACTAACGGCTGCACGATGCATAAATAAGTGCTGTACAGCACCGTTCTGCTCTATGGAGAGAGAGGGGGAAAATGACGGAGCGGCACCCCACTGCACTCTCTCCCCTTTACCTTTATTAGGATTGTTTGTCGTCCATTATCCCTGGATCTGCCAGGACGGTGGTTCCGAGGATGAGCCCTGTACACACACAATATTATCATCGATATCGGCCCCGAGTCGATAATAAGGTGACAGCAACTCCAACCCCCCCCAATGACAAACGAATAAACCATCACTGTACACACAGTGCTGTTCGGTTAAATAGAGAGGGAAGGGGGAAGGGTTCAGCATGTGATACTCCATTTTTCTCTCCTCCATAGGAGTGCACAGTAGCAATTTATGATTGGTTGTTCATCAATTCACTCTGGTAGATTGAGAGATACATAAACCATTGCTGACAGCTCTATGGCTAATTATTAAGCTTATTCTACTGATCCAGAATTATAGACCTGCCTGAGCATAAAGTACAGCTATTTTGGAACAGTAGATAAAATAAATATCCCTCTTTGGCAACAAACTTCCAGAATAGATAAATCCTCTATTCTGGCATTGTGTCTCAACTCTCCCGAGGAAGCCATTAAGGCGAAAAGCGTCAGCCTTAATGAGCCTTTTGACATTACCTAGGTTCTCTAAGTGGCTAGAGTATGTATCTATATGAATTATGCCACAGGAAATTACTGTATAGCAAACAATAAAATTGTTATTGGGGTGTCACTTTCTGGAATGTAATCAGGATATGTGTAGGAATTGGCCTTTTTTTTCTAAATTGTTTTTTCTTTGGCAAGTAGAGACAGTTACTACTTGACAGAGGCTCTTAACTTCTGTATGTCACCCAACATTAAATTTAGAAAAATTGGATTTTACATACTTTAATCATATTTAATGACAGCTAAATATTAAAAAAAAAAAAAAAAAATTTTGGAATTACAAAAGCATACCCTAATAATGCGGGCTGCCTCCAACAGAACACGGCTTCTCTCCATTCCAGATTTCTGGCTCCATATTTTAAAGGCAGCCTTGGCACTTTGAATGGCTTCATTTACCTCTTTCTCTCCAGAACAAGGAAAAGTTGAAATGACACGTCCTGTTAAATAAAAACAGCAAAGGGACAAAAACAGAATTAGCATGCAGTTCCTTAAATTTTGAGAGAACACATTCAAATATGCAAGTGCCTCTGTGTCCCAGGTATAAAAGTATGAATAAGGTAAACAAGGTTGGGCATTCATATAAACTGCAACAATAATATAGAGGAATAGTAATAAAAATGGGCTGAAACAACCTCACACCATACTGCATGTGTTATAATGTGTTTCCAACCTGCATTGCGATAGATTTTTTTAGGTGTATTTTTGTTTTAGTGCATTTTTATAATTTTTTTTTATCCTTAGTATGTTATTAATTTGCTGTTGTGCACCGAAACCCATTATAGCATGTTGGAACAAGCTGCAAGAACCTGCAGGAACCTGCACAATGTGCTTCACTGTCAGCTGAACGAATAGGACAAAGGGTAAATGGCCTTGTTCTCACATTAGGGTAAAACCCCTGAAGCCTTTAAAATAAACCAATATCAAGGGAAATCTAGGGGATACAAGTGATTTTCTAAAATTACCATTTGCCTCCCTGTTATGCTGACCCACAAAATTCCATACTTTCTGAATCATTGACCAAAAACAAGTATGCAGATCAGGAAAAAGAATCAGAAGTACCAATCTGTATTCAGGAGTATCAGATATAGCAGCAACAGAGCCAGCATAATATCCCAGCCTTCTGGTCCATTTTTGGAGCCCCAATTTGTTAGAACTATTAAAACTGCCATACATATTCCATGAAGGAGTTACCTCTTCTGGTCTCTGCCCCATTTGCAGACAGATGAAGAAAAGCTTTTTTGGAAGAATGTCTTAAACTAATTAAATTGTTATAATAGAAAAATAGTACATAGTGCACAATTTTAAAAATATTAGCTGGAACATATCCATGGTTTTCAATGCAAAAGTCAAACTAGTCATTTTTTCACTTAACCACAATATTAAAATGATAGGATTGCAAAGAACTACGGGCCAGGTAGAAAAATATAAAGAAAACAGAAGAGGTGTCTGATATCTTAGACAATAAAACCTCAGCGGAGCATATGAAGTCCATAAAATATGAAAATGGTTGTAGAAACAACAATAGCACATTTTCACTCATGAGAATACAAGTTTTGTGTAGTAATCAGGAATTTGCAGCCGATCCTATCTTCCAGTTCATTACACTGCCTTCTTTTACCATAGCAAGAAGCAGAATTGTTGACTTCACAAAACAAAGCTGCAGATTGCACAACATTCAATTCTCTACAGTTTACATAATAACTCAATTGTCTGCTCCTGATTAGAGCTGGGACACTGCACAACACCCACTATTCCCATTACCTTGAATAACTTCTGCTAGAGACATATTCTGTGCCTGAATAAAGCTGGGACACTAACACAAACAGCTTTTAGGAAAAAGCAACAAGGTGTAATGACAAACTTCATTGCTATTAACTGATGACATTTTACACATATAAAGCTACTGAAAACACCTAAATAAACCTTTAGCCAAAAAATATTTCTGTTCTATAAATCAGAGAAATCAGCTGAAGTCTACCTCAGGTTTTAGCTGCTAATAGGGTCCTAACCATGGAAATTTTCCCTTCTGTGCAGGTTTCAACTGAAAGCGAGAATATATCCCAGCACAGACCAGTCCCCAAGATAACTTTAACAGTGAGATTTCCTCCAAAAATGTAGAATGCACCCACTTCCCATTTATTTACCTTTCTGTAGATTTAGTACTTTAGATTACCTTTTATTCTGAAAAATATTTTACTTTGCTCAAACTTTTAGATTAAATGAGAACCAGAGAGTCTGGCTTTATTATTGCCTTCCAAACAATCTCTGTGTTGTTTGCAATCTGATTTAAAAAAAATCATTTTGCTGACTTGATATTGTAGAAAAGAGACACTATTAGGAAGCAGATCTGGTAAGATCAGTAACAGAGCTCAAGGATATTTCATTGATGCAGCAGATGTGCTTATAGGTCACTTTAAAGCTGAACTCCAGTCAGCACTGAAAAATGCTATCTAGTTGGCCCATCCAACAGGGCTGTATAGCAAGGTTTGACTACTCTTTGTCTGGGCTAAGGAATAAGAAAAATGTATCCTATTTCTCTCTACTAAAAGTTTCCACCGCACCACATAATCTGGGCCTTCTCATAATTTGCATAAGGAAGAGTTCCTTCTTGCTGCTCTACCCCTAGGAATAAATCAGGAGGTAACACTTGCTGAGCGAGGGGGCAACTAGGGCTGGGTCTATACAAAAGTTTTTAGCTTGCCTTTAAAACCCTGAAAACCATCTATGCCGCGTTTTTAAAGCGTTTACGTTTCAAGTGCTTATAGACGTGGAAAAACGCCCTATTGGAATCAACAGAACCTTTTACCAGCAACGTTATAGAGAACGCTCATAAACGTGCCTCAAGGAAACGTCACGGTGTAGATTAGCCTAGTGGAATGCATTGGGATTTCAAACATGGACTTTTAAAGCCTCAGGGGAAACACTGGGGAAAATGTCCCTGTAGACTAAGCCTAAATAGTAATTTTTTTTAATGCTGACACAAGATGATTTTTGAAATGTTGGAAAAAAGTTAAGCAGTGTAGAGAATGGCACCAGGTTACCATAATAATGCAAGGCAACAAATGCAAAGCAATGCAAGGAAACAATGTTTGTGTCCCCATTAAAGTGAATTATCATCTCATCATATTCTACTGTTAAAGTGGACCTACCAAAATTTTTACTTTATATGAAAGGGTAGACAACCTTTTTATGTAAAGTAAAATTATTTTTTTTTACAAAAAGTGTCTTTCTTTATCACTGCTGCAATAAAGACAGAATGGGAGCTCAGAGGAGCTCCTGGGATACTCACGTCACGTATCCCAGGAGGCTTCTGGCTGTTCCTTCTGCAGGGGCTTTTTTGTAATGGGAAAAAAAAGCTGATCTCACGCACGCGCAGTGAGTTTGGCACTCTTTTTCCTCCATTTACAGCAGTTCCCCCACGCCTGCGCAATGCAAGATCTGGTGACATAGCCATAGGAAGTAAGAAGACAGAGGAAGATGTCAGCGCCAGGCACAGACATAGGTTGATTTCAGGACGGCATGGGACCCAAAAGAGGACAGCACTGGAGAAATCGGGGGCTCCGCAGAAGGAAAGGTGAGAGTGAGTTTTTTTTTGTTTTAGTTCTGCTTTAAGCTTGTTTTTAATGTGTCCCTGCAGGGAGACTGCCCCTTATTGTGTGACATTGATCAAATAAACAGGTCTGTGAGGACAGCAATAGATAAGTTCTAAGCATTCTCTATGCTATACAAATCGCAGAAAACAGTTTGGGCTGGACCTTAACATTGATTTGAAAAGTTTTATGTTTAGAATAGATAGATAAAAAATAAAATCAGTTCTAAACTTCTTGCCTGTAGATGGTTCATAGGCCTGTTCCTCTCCTACAGAGTCAATAGGCTGCACTCTGGTCCCTCCACGATAATTCAGAGGCAGGGAGTTCTGGAAGGTTCCGGTGGTAAGTGTACGGCTCATGGCAATTCGGAGTTTGGGAAGCAGCAGCTGAACAAGAGGACGCGCCGAGAAAAGTTTCATCAACAGCCTAAAAAAATCAAGTTTCATATAATGTACTTATTCAGTCTAAAATATATTAAAAACATATTTTGTGTATCTATAAAATACATGCACATTTTCCCATATTATATACCTGCAAGTTAAAAAAACAAAAAACAAAATTCAGAGGAACAAAATAATTGTTAGCATTAACATTGCTTTATAATTGTGGGACTTCAGGTTAAAGGGCAATGTCTGTTTGCTTCAATAAAGAGAAAAGATATGGAGATAAATATTGTAAAAGCTATTTTTTATATTGGCCAATCAGAATGTTTTTAAACAATAAAAGTTAATTGAAAACCTAACTGGAAGCCCTTGAAATAAAAACCATTTGATTAATGTCTTTCTGCAGTTTTGTCTCTGATGTTCTCCAGTGATTTTAGGTGCTCCAGTCTCATCACAAAGCCCGTACACATGTATTAAGGTAAAATGGTTACCAATTACAATGTGGCCCTAAAGCATGGGTACATAAGAGTTAAAGGGATGTTAGTTTACTAACAGGGGGTAGGGTCTCATATTAATGGTTCCATTTATTCTTTAAATATTTGTATTATTTTTTTTATTCAGTAACCAGTACATCACACAACATAACAATTAACAGTATCCATACTGCTACAATAGTCTTGCATAAATCAAAGGTTTCAATAAACATAACAGTATAACCACTTACCAAAAATAAACCTTGCAGTAACAGATCACAGAGAAACATTTTCAATATTTAAGAGATGGGGGGTAGGAATAGGGGAGGGGTACTTGATGAGAAAGTGACGATATGCAGTAATGCCAGTTCTGGCCTATTGTGGATAGAAACATCTGGTAAATTACGGATAATGTCTCTTACCTTGAACCAAAAGGATGTAACACTGGACAACCCCACAATATATAGAGTAGACTCCCTGGACTGCTCTTACATCTCCTAAAGTACTGTATAATATTTTGATCACTACAGGGCATATTTAAAAAGCGCTCCAATGAAAATTTGCTGTACCTTTGATGAACATTCAGCCAACACTTTTTGTATTTAAAAAAAAAAAATAATATTTCTTTATGTTGAAATATGTTCAATAATTATACAAAGATGAATGTATTCTTTGATATTTATCATGAAGGTAACAGTTAGCAACTTTTCTGAGAGATGAACATGGAGGAATGTATTTTTATAAACAGAGTGAATAAAAATGTGAAATGTTTGGCAAACACCAGGGAATGTCAGAAGGGTGAATTGCCCAAAATAGTACCTGCTTATTAGGCATCAGCTGGGAAATGAAGCAATAGCAAGGTATACCAGGGGAGGTGGATAGAGGAACTGTATGTTTCGGGAAGCATGTCACCTTCATCAAACAGGGTGAGATTCCACAAAAGGTTGTTAGTTCCTGTGCCCACCTCCACCTGTACTGGGTAACTCTTACTATTGCTTTGTTCATCATCATTATGCCTGCTTAGTTATGACAGATAGCTTTCACTGTATAGTCTATTCTAACATAAGGTCACTTGTTATATTGACAGATATGTTAAATACATTTCATAGAATATTTTCTCAAAAAGATTCGGGCTTGCTAGGCTTTTTTTTATTACCAGCAGGAAAGATCCCTCTTTAGTTTTTTTCCCTGTAGTTAGTGTCATACTTTAGGATGTGAAAATCATTATGCTAATATCTTGACACATCAGCATTCACATCAGCCCTGATTGGTGTGGCCTATTTACAGACGAGCTGCAGGAAATTGTCAGACACATGGTACAGGAGACAGTCAAGGGAGTAGTTGAAAAAAAAAAAAAAAAGAAAGAAAGAAAAACAGGGGGCACAGTACTATCCATGAAGAGTGCGCATGCGCATTATTGTTATGCAAACATGACCGCCCCACTACACCGCTGCCTATGTGTCACTCAAAGGAGAAAAAACTTCCCCCAGAGTGACGTCATGATACCAGAACTCAACACTCTCCCATCGCAGGTCTGAGCCAGAGAGTACAGAGAGACAACCTGCCCACCGCCTTGAGCCAGCAATTCCATGCGGGAGACATAGTCCGCGGCTCAGGCCAGTGCATCCCCCCAGCAGGGTTTTTCTCCTGACCCCGTGAGGGGGCGGACCGACCAGAGCTGCGGACCACCAAAGAATTCTTTGCAAAGTTAAAAGGGGCACGCATGCCCCTTCCCTAAAAAAGTGAGGG
>NC_092865.1:40801132-40804337 GCF_032062135.1 Pyxicephalus adspersus | reverse complement strand
GTCCTAACGGTTACAAAGAACTGGAACAACCCTGACAAGGAACAGAAACACAGGAGATATGTATCTGCATTGCAGAATGTAAAATGTCCTTTGCATGCAGCATGAAATATATAACTTACCTACCAACAAAGACCGCACACAGCTGGGAGATACGTCTGCTCTCTGTCCACTCTCAGTGCCAGAAAAACTTCAAACTTTCTCTACTGTGAGCCAGTAACCAGGCAGTAACTTGTGGATCTAAGCACTTCCCATTGGCAGGCAGACTACAGCGCCCCTCCTCTCCTCCACAGGATATAAGTATGGAGGAGGAGGAGAGAGGAGTAACACAGCTCCAGATAGGGGTGATTTGTGTGTCACAGCTGGAGATAATGTAACAAAATTGTAGCTAGAAATCATAAAAATACAGGGGGAAACTAAAAACATATTTCTGATATTCATACAGATAACCTTTTACCAGTTGCTATTCAGCTGCCTAGTGAGACAAAGAATGTGCATGCCAGCAGTGCCACCCTGTGCAGGACTATGCAACGCAGAGCCATCTGCAGGGTGTAAAGGGCCCTTCACAATGATGGCACCACATCTACGTGTGTTACCATGTGCTGCACCACACAAGTGGTAGAGAAACCAAAGGGTATGATAACAGGGACATCACAAGGGTATAAACTCCCCTATAATAAACACAGCAAAACAATAAAATCCATCAAAAAATGTTGTACATAACAACACCTCGTTATAAACAGCTGCACCGCCAATAACTTTTGTCTTTCAGTGTAACAAATGTGACCCCATTGGTAAAATAGAAGTGAAATTATGAGAAAGAATGCATAGATACATAAAGGATTACTGCACACCCCCAGGACATCAATTTTTACACGTGGACCCCTTTGTGCAAGACATCAATGTTTTGGTGGAGATGGGGATTAGGTAAACATGTCAGGTATTATTTTTGCTGTATGTGTCCTGAAGATTTTTCCTATTTCCTGTCCTGGAGATACAACCGGAAGTGGGAGAAAATTCCCCCAAAATCAGGGCAATTACCCTCTAAGACAGTTGTATCTGGAACATAAGTCCCCATTGAAAGATTTACACTCACCTAAAGCAGAACTACACTGAAAAAAAAAAAAAATCACACCTTTAATTCTGCAGATCAAACTAGAGCTTTCCTCGATTGGGTGCTGCGCCGTCCTGGAATTCTTCTCTGTCCCGTGCGGAGGAAGCACCAGGTGCCGGCATCATCAGCCTCCCTCGGGGTACGTCACCAGATCTCGCACTGCACAGGCACAAGATCGGGTGACGTAGCCTGCTGTAAAAGGGAAAAAAAAAAGAGAGCCAAACTTACTGCTCACACGTGGCATCTCTTTCCCGATTGGGACATGCGGCGCAGGAGCAGCCAAGAGCCGCCCACTGTAATCAAGACAGAAAGGGGAGGCGCTTCACCTTTTTTTTTTAAAAAAAAAACAATATTTTTACTTTATATATACATACAGGTTGTCTACCCTTTTATGTAAAGTAAAATATTTAAGTTTAGGTGCACTTTAATTTTTCAATTGCAACCTATTGGTTTTGCCATCACTTTCTATAACAACAATTGGCTCGGTGGTTAGCATTTTGGCCTTTGCAGCACTAGGTTTGAATCTCGGTCAGGACAATATCTGCATAGAGTTTGCAGGTTCTCCCTGTGTCTGGGTGGGTTTTCATCCCACAGTCAAAAAACATGCAGTTAGGTTAATTGGCTCCCCCCGCCCCCCCGAAAAAAAATTTTGATCTTAGACTACATTAATGGCAAATGACTATGGTAGTAGGGACATTAGATTGTGAGCTCCTTTGAGGGACAGCTAGTGATGCAACTATGGACTATGTACAGCTCTGCATATGATGGCGCTATATAAATACGGTGTAATAATAATCAACAAGTACATGAAGGAATAAGTGAATATCCCCCGGGACACAGGCGGCAATAAGGACCTGGCAGAGGATCTTTCCTATCCTCATGCTACATAAAACTAAGAATAGGGAAACTATTGACCAATAATGTGTGATTTGGAGATGAATTTACCAAACCATTTGCAACCAGAAACTCTTTGACTAAAGATGACATATTCACGGACACAGTCTTCTAAATCCCAATCAGACAATTTTATACCCACTGAGAATCTACCCTTGTAATTCTATTGCCCCCTCTCTGATCTTTCTTATTGCCCCGGGTTCTTTAGAATCCTCCCTAACTTTCATTATGTTAGTGCATTAACTCCATGTACATCAGTGTGCGCCCCATTGTACCCCAACCTGCAGATTAATGTGAATGCAGCTCATCGCACACATCTGTTACCACGCAATATTGGTCCAAAAAAACTTATTACAAAAAAGAGTTATTGATGGAAACATAAAGTAGGTAAAAGTACAAAACCAGACAAAGCTAACTGGCTTGTTATATCTGCTTTATCAGACCCCTGCTGGGTGAGAAGTATGAAGAGGGGGAGAATAGGCAGATTGTGGTGTCACTGATAAAAGATACCTGTCAGAAGTGAATATTTTACACCCACAGGTTCCTGATATTCACCCCACATTCATCCCCCAGCCTAACTGTTCAGCTCTGCGGACTGCCCGCCCCTCTACATAAAGGTGAGGCCCGGCTGGCTCCCAGCCCTACACTAACACATACCAGCGATCCGCTCAGTTCCGATACTAGCTGCCAGTTCCCGTTCACTACTCAGCTTTAGTCTTCAATAACATGGAGGCGGGACACCTGTCAGCGGTCTGCCACAATATGACGGCACCGCGCATGCGCAAACCCGATGCCTTGATGCGCTCTGTACTGCCACCGTGCGAGCGTAGGAGGCATCGCGGATCGCATAGACTGAAGTTAGTGATGCTCAGGTGTTCGCTGCAGCCATATTGGCGATAATGTAAACAATAATCTGTTACCTTATAGTATAGTATAGTGTGTTCTCAGAACCAAACCCATGGCATGTGTGGAAGGAAACTTGTTTAGTAAGTATGTGTGAGGTTTTATGTGCTGTGCTTACCCCACAAAATGTATGAAAATACAGTGAGAAAAGTCCAGGTTTATTGATCACTTACCTGGTCCCGCTGTGATCATCCAGCGTCGTGTTCGTGTTCCAGCGTCGTCCTCCAGTGTTGTTCTCCAGCGCCGTGTTCCCCCTCCAGCGTCGGGTGCCTTCTCCGAGAAGAAGAAGCCGGCCGG
>NC_092865.1:40793697-40800550 GCF_032062135.1 Pyxicephalus adspersus | reverse complement strand
CAGGTGGTTAATAAACAGGATTTATATTAGCTAACATATTACCCCTGTCAATTCTCTACTCTTCTGGTTTCAGTCCCTTTTAAATCAAAGACTCGTTCTGCTACCTAGTGGGCAATCGTCAAAGTGTACAGCAATCACAAAAGGACCTGCTATATGTGTATTTAGGACTGAATTTACACTGAATAGACAGGGGAATCATTTACAAACAGAACCCATAAAGCTAGAGAACAAACAGTTGAAATACAAATTGCTGAAATCAGTAACAGACAAAGGGTGGGAATCACTAGTTACCGTTCAAGGCTAAAGGTCAGTACAGTATATCAAAAAACCTGGATGTCTTAACGCAGTTGTATTACTTAGAAGTTAGATATAATAGAAAAAACTAAGACAGTAAAAAGAATGAAAAGGGAGAGAACGATAAATAAGCAAACATAAAAGCAGAGGAGTGGTACATTTTTCTGTAAAACTGGTATGCATGCCTGAGCAACAGTTCATTTGTATAACATTTATATATTTTCTTAGGCATTTTAGAAATGTGCAAAAGGTTCAGCTCAGGTCCTCTAGGGATATCAGCCTTGGTAAGTTAGAAAGTAAGGTCTGCTGCATTGTTCTAAAAAGAAGGCCAAAGATGGTCAGCTGCAAACAATGTGAAGTAGGGTAACAGGGGCTACATTGCACTTCCAACAGGTTGGGTTGACCTGAGGGTATAT
The DNA here is from genome assembly GCF_032062135.1 of Pyxicephalus adspersus. Classification (NCBI taxonomy): domain Eukaryota; kingdom Metazoa; phylum Chordata; class Amphibia; order Anura; family Pyxicephalidae; genus Pyxicephalus; species Pyxicephalus adspersus. The sequence continues at coordinate 40,799,840 of NC_092865.1, read as the reverse complement.
TTGTGCCAACATAGTGAGCGTCCTATACCAGCATGTTAACAATTTGTACATTACCTCTTGATATTTGTTACAGATGGAGGCCTTATGACTAAAACAAACTAATAGTTCTTAGACTTAGACTTGTTTAGGCGTAAGACAATGTAACCCTTAGGGAACCAGGCAAGATACACAGAGACTCCAGAGGTAAAAGGGGGGGTGAAAAAATTGACTTGGCTGGGGGAGTGACCCTAATAAATAGGTGATTTTTATGATTCTCCATGTGCCCCATGAAGGGAGAGTAGAATCTAAGTGCAAGTTAAAAATTGGTGTCCATTCCCTATCTTGAATTACATGAAGTTCCCTGGATGTGCCCTGTTTGTTTAATGATCAGAAGGGATGTGATTCCTGTGGAAAATCTGGGTGTCCTGAAAAGGGAGATAGGAGGAAGGATAAAGTGAGAAGGATTGAGATTAAAAGACCCAATCAGAGGGTGTTTTAAAAGTGGATATGTAGCAGATGAGTTGTAAAAATGATGGGGCAATCTCTTTCCCCTCCAATGCATCTGATTCGCTCCTTGTATATAATCTGTAAACTACAGTAGGATTTCAGTAGAAAATTTGTATTGATTGGCCTATAAAGTCCCATATTTCCATAGTGATTTTTTGATTCACAAAGTGTTTGATAGGTCACTGTATTCGTTTTTTTTTTCACTAGGTGCCACCCATGGACTGGTTTTTAAAATACCTTATCTGGCTATACCTGAAATATTGGTATCCCGAAAACTACAAACTTTGTTAATTTACTTTTGTCAGAGGTTAAAGTGAAAAAACTGTTCTTGTTTTTTTGTTTTAAATTTCGGTGCAGTTTGATTTAGCCTTTTAAAAGACAATATACACTTACCTTACAAAACCATAGGTATTATTGTACATCACTCCAGGCAACATCATTCAGCATGACCAGTGTGACAATGGGTCAGTGATGTTCTGGGTGGGGGGCATAGTCTTGGAGATCTCTACATATAATGGTACCCTCACTGTTGTTTAGTACTGGGATGAAATCCTCACACTATGAGATCTTATGTTGGCACCTGTTTTTCTCTGGTGCAGGACAAAGTGTGCTGACCTTGTGTGGCCATATTGTAACCCTCTGGGATATTACATATTGTGCGTACCACTTCACACCACAGACTGTCCATGAGCTCACTGATCCTCTAATCCAGGTCTGGGAGGAAACCCCCTCAGGGCACCATTTGTCATCGTATCAAAAGCATGCCATCAACGCAGATGGGGGCCATATACACTACTGAGCAACATTATGAGCTGATGAATATAAAATTCAACAGATCAATCAATCTTACATGATTTTGTTCTCAATGGATTACACAGTGTATATCAATAACATAATCATTAATATCTGATAGGGGATTCTTCTGTTCCCTTAATTATTTTTGAACAGTCTATACACACATTCACTGGCCACTTTATTAGGTACACATGTTGAACTGCAAATATCTAATAACCCAATCACATGGCATCAACGCATTTCATCTCATCAATGCATTTAAACATGTAATCAGTGTCAAGTTCAAACTGAGCATCAGAATGGGCAAGATGATTGAGGTGACTGTGTACATTGCATGAATGTTGATGCCTGGCGAGTTGGGTATTTCAGAAACCGCTTATGTGTTGGGATTTTCCAACACAACTATCTCTAGGACTTACAGAGAGTGATCAGAAAATGCAAAATATCTAGTGAGTGGCAGTTCTCTGGGTAAAAATGCCTTGTTGATGCCAGAGGTTATAAGCCAGTTAGGAGGATACCGAAAAGCAACTGTAACTAAACTAAACACTCCTTACAATGACGCATGCAGAACAGATATCTTTAATGCACAATATGTAGTACCTTGAAGCAGATGGGCTACAGCAGCAAGGCACCACACTGGGTGGCACTCCTATCACCAAGAGCAGGCACTTGAGGCTACAATTTGCATGGGCTCAGCAAAAAAAAAAAAAACTGAAAAAAATTGGAAAAATGATCCCTAGTCTGAGGAGTATCACTTTTTGGTGAAACATTTGGATGATAGGGTCAGCCGATAGCAATAACAAAATGAAAGTATCGTTTCATACTGCCCTGTATCAATGGTTCAGATTAGTGGTGTAATGATGTGGGGGATATGTCTTGGCACATTTTGGGCCCTTAGGACCAAATGGGCATCATAAATGTTTACATCTCTGTTGTTGCTGTCCATGTCTATTTTTTTTAGGATTGCAGTGCACCCATCTACTTTTGGCTACCTCCAGCAGCATTATAAACCATGTCACAAAGCTGAAATCGTCCCCAACTGGTTTCTTGAAGATAACAACATTGTACACAGTTGACCTCCAGCCACCAGATATCAATCCATTAGAAGAGAGTCCTATTATTAATAAACAGGATTTATATAGCGCCAACATATTACGCAGCACTGTACATTAAAGAGGGATTGAAAATGACAGACTAATACAGACAGTGATACAGGAGGAGAGGACCCTGCCCTAAAGAGCACAGTATTGAAACTGTGCGTGTGATGAATTTATGAGTGAGGAAGTCAGTAGTATGTCATTGGAGGAGAAAAGAGAGTGGTTATGGGAGTATTTTTTACCAAGTCAGAAATGTAAGTGGGACAAGCACTGTGGAGGGATTTGAAGGCAAAGCACAGGAGCTTGAATTTGATTCTAAGGTGAAATGGAAGCCAATGTAAAGAACTACAAAGAGATGCAGCGGAAGAAGAGCGGGAAGGATGGATGAGCCTGGCTGTAGCATTCACAATAGATTGTGGAGGAGAGAGAAAGTCAGGTTAGTAGAATACCAGAGAGGAGGATGTTACAGTAGTCCAGACGAGAGACGATAAGAGTGTGTACAAGGAGTTTGGTGGTCTCTGGGGACAGGTAGGGACGGACTTTGGAAATGTTACGTAGGTGAAAGTGACAGGACCTGGAAATGTTCTGAATATGGGGGGTAAATGAGAGGGCAGAATGGAAGGGGACGCCAAGACGTGCCTGCGGACTTGTGGGCCCCTCTTAAACAGATTAATGGGGTAGGCAACTGGTACACCTCTCTAAACAGTGTCTGGGAAGCTGTGGTTGCTGCTGCACAAAAAGTTGATCATTACTAGATCAAGAAACTGACAGACTTCCATGAATGGAAGACTTATGACTGTTTTTGAAAAGGTACATACAAGTAATCCTGTGCTGAGAAGGTATCTCCTTGAAATAATTTCAGCCAGACACAAAAAAGGTCAAAAATTTAATTGGATAAAAAGCCATCCGAATTCAAATTCTAATAAATTAATGTTACAAAATATATGAATTTATGATGTACAAATCTACCTAAATGTTACTGTTTAATGAAAAAAAAAAAAAACATCTACTGATTCTATTAAAACAAAAACGTTTGAGTCTTCACAGATCAAATAAATCATAACTTCAGCAAGTACCAAAGAAGGGTTAAAAAAAAAAAAAAGAGCACAGAAAAGGAGATGCACCTTAACATGTGTTTATATTGATTGCAATAGAAAATACATGAATATGAAATACAAGTGTAAATGCAGCCTTTGTAATGTCCTTCCCAGCAGCCCTTGAAAGAAACATACTCACCTATTCTTAGGTTTCTGCTTGGTTCTCTGCAACCTCTCCCTAGAAATGTTGATTTTTGGGTCTGGCCTATTCTTAAATGGATGAGCAGTACCTGATTTTAGGAGTTGGGAAGTATTATTATTAGCCAGTATTTATATAGCATTATCATATTACGCAGCACATTTACAAAGTCCATAGACATGTCACTAACTGTCCCTCAAAGGAGCTCACAATCTAAAGTCATTCATATGTTATTAACATAGTCGAAGGACAATTTTTGAGGGAAAGCTGATTAACCTAATTGTGTTTTTAGGGATGTGGGAGGAAACTTGGGAACACAGGCAGACACATGGAGAACCTGCAAACTCCATGCAGATAAAGTCCTGGCTGGGATTTTAAACTGACCTAGTGCTGCAAAGGCCAGATTGCTAACCACTGAGCTAACCGTGCTTCCAATGGTAAATGACGACATTAAACTTTACCTCAGAAAACAGACACCAATATATATTTAAGATTTATTACCTGCTCAGATTGAGATGGGCACGTTTTTATATATCATCAGTAAAACATTACTACGATATTCCTGAAACAGCCTCTGTTTGAAGATGCAAATCTTTTTCAGCTTGTCTAAAGTGTTTGTTTCTCAGAATGCAGTGTGTTAAGTGTGCAATTGCTCATAACAAGCATTGGATTATCAAAACGGACATTTATCACTTTTAGTGCATAGAACAGCTGTGCAAATAGAACCAGTGAGACAGATTATGCAACAGATTTAAAGTGTTCAGCTTTATTTATTTATTTGTGCAGTTGCTCTAAAAGTAGTGCTGTGGCAGTTTTTGCATTAGGTGGAGCTGTGTCAAACCAGAGACAAGTGCAGTCCCAAGACATGCCACTAGGGTTTACCTGGGTATAAACCGAGATTGTTTTTCTAATGGTATTTGCAGGTAAAGAAAAACTTTATTTTGGTTTAAACTCAAGTACATACAGTAAATTCTGTATCAGTGGTTATTCTATTGCAGGCCTTTGAAAAGTGGTCTTGGTTTGTTTTTCAGGATTCCAGGCAGGGGACTCAAATACACAGACAAATTGTTGCATAAACATTTCCTGATCAATGCCTCCCACAGTGGTCTTTGTTTTTATACTGGGTCATCCTGCTCCGTATCCAGTTTAAATACTGTAAATTCAATGTTATTAGGGAAATTCGGGGCTCACATTAATTTTAACTTATAGTATTTTGGTAATAACACTGAACTCCAGGTACAACAACAGTTTATTTCAAGTAGTTCTATCTATTTATTCTTCACTAACAAATGCAAAATGTAAGGAGATGCAAACTAGTATCTCCTTACATATACTTTGTTCTGAATGTGGGAAATCTTTTCAGAAACTTCTTGTCTGCTCATGATCTACGATCTGATGGTTTTGTATACCCAGCGCTATGGTTGTCCTCCCCTACCATTCCTCTTGACTATTCATAAAACACACAAGCTCAGGCTTCATTTTTAAATGGCAAGGAGTAATAAAGTGGGCCCCATTCAGCCATATATTCCTACAGGACCCATCCAGTTAAGACAAACACCTTTGGCATAAAAAATGAACTTTGCTTTAGTGTCAATCCCACCAAGGCAAAGTTCTGTAAGTACTTCAGGTCTTTGTTATATTTGACACATAGAGTAATAAATAAAGAAAACAATCTAGGCTTTTAACATGCCTGGCATAATGAGCGTTTAGCTTTTTTGAGGAAAGAAAACATTTATAAACAATCAAACACAACAATAAAATCTTTGATGGTTCCCCATACCTGGTTGATTCAGTTTAATTAAAAATATAGCCTCTGCACATGATATTTCCATAAAGTACATGACACTTCTATAAAGCCTAAACATACAGAAAAAAAGTCAGAGAAGGTAAATGAACTTTCCTATCTAACAGCTGATACCTGTCAGCCAGTAGAATCTATAGTTTACAGATAGATTTAGCATTTCCAGAACTCAAAATCGTATGGGTTCGTCTGCTATAACTACTATATACCTTAGTGAGCAGTCAGACAAAATGACTTAATACTTTGACTGGTCATGAAATAAATACAGTCTAGACAGTACTCATTTTTAATTTTTCTTCTAGCTTGTATAGATAAAATTTACCTGATTAAATGACAATATGCATTGTACAAAACATAATTTGTTTTTGATATACAGAGAAAATGTATTTTAAATAATGTGTTCTAGGCTGTAAAAAAAAAAAAAAAGTGTATGAAATAGTAAATTGTGTTCAGTCTTCCAAAATCAGTTCCTTTTTCATACATCAGTTGCACAGTCCTTGATTTAGTAGCAAAAGAAGAATGTAAAAACTTTCCTCTATTTTTAGGAGAATTTTCCAGCTTGTGGAGGGGGTCCCAAAAATCCTCCGGCCTGTTTTGTGGCTGCTCGTGATGGTGCGAGCCCAAGCATTTTCTGAATGTTCTGAAATAAATGAAAAGTATAAGTTTATGTTCATCCCTTATATTTAAATGTCAAAATCCCCAAATCAAGTTATTTCTTGCATGGAAAA